>NC_057731.1:38062231-38099534 GCF_004010195.1 Chiloscyllium plagiosum
CCTGTATTCCTGATGAAGGGCTTTTGCCCGAAACGTCAATATTACTGCTCCTCCGATGCTGCCTGAACTGCTGTGCTTTTCCAGCGCCACTCTAATCTAGACTCTGGTTTCCAGCATCTGCAGTCATTGTTTTTACCTAGTTTTCCAATTTCAGTACACAGTGAAAAATAGAGCAAAAAGACACGGTCCTTACACTTGTTTGATTAGGACTAACTTCCACCCCTTTAAGTGGCTGTCACTTACTTATTTAGTTAATGTGTTTCGCTGGATTATAAGAGTATAAAGAGAATTAGCTGGGACACCACAGTAGTGGATCGGAGATTGTATCCTGTGAATAAAATTATCAAAGAAAAATACCGTGACTTGTTTTATCCAACCATCTAGCTTGGTGAACACTTTGGACTTAGGAACTGGAGATGAGGGCTGTACAGCAGGAATGGCCAGCAAGACAGACAGCAATGATTGATCAGGGACTAGCACGTCAAGGGTAGAGGTAGCAGAGGAACATCTGGGAGTGAGTTTAACCTGAGGGTCACCATGCCTTCAGGCAAGGCAGGGTCTCAGCCACTACAAGAACTGAGTCGACACTGTTGATATCTCTGTGTATTACAACGTAGCTTTCTAACCAACTGTGTTAACCAATCAACAACAGTGACCTCCCACCCCCACCCCAAAAAATAAGCAACGTACTTAGCATTGCGTGTTCAGTTCTTCATTAACTTTCTTTTTAACTATGCTTATTACTTCAAATGGTCTGTTTCCTTCTATTAACATTAACAGGAAAAGAGTTTTATGTGTTGTATTGCAGATCAAATTTTACAAAAGTCATGCTTGTTACTGTAATTTGTAGGTTTTGAAATTTTAACAACATTATAGCTTGATCTTCCATATAATGTCTAACAATGTAGAGTTATTTTAAAAGAAATGAACCCAGGGGTAATGGAGCAAGTGTGTCAAATGTAAAATAAACTGATTCCCTTGTTCTTTATTGTGACATGCTTGTATCCTTCAGCACTAGAGAAACATTACTTTGCATGACAAAACCTGACTGAATCCTAAGAGAATTCCAACACTGCATACAGGGGATGAATATCTGTCATTATGACTTGGCAAGGTATAATGCTCATAACAGAATTAATAATACATTAACTGTCAAAAAGAAATCAAAATCAAAATTCTTATAGGCTTCTAGTCATACTATAACATATTCTTCCCAAGGAGAGGAAACGCACATGATATTTGCAAATTTTAATTTTGAAATTCACACACACACACAACACACACACATACCCACCTACCACATGATGGAATAGCAGCTGACAGGAACAAAGTTGACACTGCCCATAAAATCATGCTGCCGGTTGGTGCTGTTTGGGACCAACATCTGAGCAATCACCTAAGGTAGAGTTAGCCCCTAGTCTGCAGACATAAGAGGGACAGGAAAAATAACAACAACTACAATCCAGGGAATGCAACCAGTCAACCTATGACTGGATTTTAGAGAAAAATATTACTATTTTCCTTGATTGTTTCAAAGTTTCTTAACATATTTCCTAACATAGGGTTGACATTGCCTTGTGACAAAATGGATGCCTTCTTTCCTTTCCATAAAGAATTTCATGGACAGCAAAATTTTGTCCTCCTTGAAAATATTTGATAGCAGCCAAATCAGCTTTGATTAAACTGGAATTACTACAATAAACAGCCCTAAGAATGCTCCCGTTTAACAATTTGTCTGCCATGTAATGCCAACTGCGCAGGCTCAAATGCACCATGACAAAGAAAACAATGTCATGGTGTGATGTCATTGGTGTCACCTGCTCATGTGCAGAGAGTGGCCATCTTGTCAGACATCTTGGTGTTGGCAACACACAATATGATTTCTAAGCAGTCTTGCCAAATTATAGTGTTGGAATGAAAGTGAATTATGTTTTTAAAAAAAGTTTCATGCAAATGGCTGTAGATGCTTCTTCTGTTTATAAAGATGCATGTCATTTGATTTAGCAATTGGCAATTTGGTATTCTGATATTTTCATATTGAACAGTAATTCATAGACTTTGTAAATAAAGGCCTGCATGTGTAATCAATAGTAGGATCGATATAAGGCAATGAAACATTCATCTGCATAAAATTTACTGAATCCACTGCAGCACTCAATAAAACTATATCATTATATTTGACTATCTTTAAAAGGCATCTGCAGAAAGAAAAACATAGTTAATGGGCTGAATTTTCATAAGGGAGTTCATCTATCAAGATGAAATGCAGTCAATGGCATTACCGTGCCCTCCTTGGGGAGGTCATCAATAACCAATAAAAACAAACTCATTGAACTGGCCACGTAAGCATGTATCTACAAAAGCAGGTCAGAAGCTGGGAACAATGCAGTCAGTATGTCGTCCCCTGACTCTCCAAACTGTGCCCACTATTTACAAGCCACAAGTCAGGAGTGTGTTGACATGCTCTCCACGTGCTTGGATGAGTACAAACTCGGGAAACATGATGCCATCCAGGTCAAAGCTGTCACATGTACTGGTCTGTTGATATCATCATAGTGGTTCTTCAGAGAGGTCACATACTTGGTTAAGGTCAATAGAAACTGCTGGAATAAACTGTTGGTAAGATTACCTTTTATTAAAATGTCTTGTAACTATGTAATCAATGAGGCTGAGCAGAAAGATCAACACACTCACACACAGTCCCTCTTTCACTTACACGCACACACACACGTCTACTTATCAATAAATACACACATGCCTACCTATCAACACATACACACACTTTAACCTGCCTACATGCAGACACACCTACACATGCCTATATGCAATATCTGTTTTCATATCTGGTTCACAGAGATATCTCTATCTCCCTGATCTGTTCTCAGCCTTTTTGGAGGAGCTAGATGATTTCTGTTCTCCTGTTGTCTTTTTCTCAAAATCAGTTGAGTAATCATATGTGAACATTCTTAGAATACCAGCTTGGTTTTAGGTCTTCGTCCAGATCCTGTGGATAACTGGTCCATTCCAGTGAAGGTCGTCTTTATGTAGATACCAACATCTCCTGTATCTTCTTAACTATTCCATTCTCAGTATCTATATGATAATATCTCAGCAGCCATGCTGTTTTATTTCAGAATTTGGCATTCCCAATTTTGATACAAAATCAGAAATTGCTGTAAAAGTTCAGCAGGTCTGGCAGAATCTGTGGAGAGAAATCAGTATTCTGAGGAAGGGTCACCTGACACGAAATGTTAAATCTGATTTCTCTCCACTGATGCTGCCAGACCTGCTGAGCTTTTCCAGCAATTTTTGTTTTTGTTTCTAATTTACAGCATCCACTGTTTCTTTGGGTTTTTCCCAATTCTGATTCCTATTTTGCACAAGTTCCCCTCAGAGAGTTCTTTCAAGTTATGGGCTTTGTGATGTTAGTTGTATTTTTTAGTTTGACTTGTATAGCACTCTAGGTGAAAGTGGGTACTGCAGATGCTGGAGATTAGAATCAAGATTAGAGTGGTGCTAGAAAAACAGAGCAGGTCAGGCAGCATCCTGATGAAGGGCTTTTGCCCGAAACGACAATTTTCCTGCTCCTCGGATGCTGCCTCGCTTGCTGTGCTTTTCCAGCACCACTCTACTCTTGCATAGCATTCTTCCTTCTCTCTGTCTGTTCTCATGATTCACTGCATGAGCATTGTGGAAGAGAAGGAAGTTGAGAATCTGCAATCTTTTTCTTAATAACATGGAACCAGACTATTCTGAAATAATGTGTGACTGTCACTCAAAAGTCACAATTAAATTATCATTTTTATTCAACAAGGTTTTGATCATCCAAAATTCTCTTTCAGTTCCAATATTTGCTTGTGGTTGCTAGTGAATTGGTGATGTGCGCAAACCTATAGAACTCTGTGAAGTTGCACCCATTCATTGGAAAATTGTGGACTATTATCTGAAATAATGAGGTCTGGAATACCATGCGCAGCAAAAATGTCCTTAAGTATTTCCCTTTGGTACACTGAGGCATGACTGAGATATTTAACCTTAATCCATCAAGAATTACAGTCAATAACTAAGAGAAATATCTTCTCCTGGAGTTTGAGGAGATCTAGCACCGTTATGGACCAGACACCCTCAAAATATTTTAATAAAGTAGCCTAGACCCTAACTTTTTCTTATTTTAAAGATAGATGTAATCTCTTGAAAAAACTGTTTTGTCTTGCCAATACGATGCTTAGTTGTATCTAAACAATTGTCATTGTGGTTCAAAGAACAGAACAGCATAGGAGCAGGCTGTTCAGCCTTCGAAGCCTGAAATAACACATGCTGCTTTACTAACCTAAAAACCTTTTACCTTTGCACAGTCCATATCCCTCTATTTTCTACTTATTCTTGTACCTGTCAAGCTGCCTCTTAAATATTGATTTTCTATCTATTTCTACCAGCTCTTTAGGCAGTACTTTCGAGGCACTTACCACCCTCAGTGCCTTTCACATCTCCTTTAAACTTACCCCCTTTTACCTTTAACCTATGTCCCTGAGGATTTGACATTTTACCCTAGAAAGAATACTCCAACTATGCATTCCATCCATGCCTCTCATCATTTTGTAAACCTCTATCTGGTCACCCCCCCCCCCCCAGTCTCTCTCGTTCAAATGAAAACAAACCAAGTTTGTCAAATCTCTCCATATAGCTAATACCCTTCAAACGTGGCAGCATCCTGATAAGCCTTTTCTATACTCTCTCAAAAGCCTCCACATCATCCTGGTGACCACAACTGTGTGCAGTATTCCAAATGTGATATAACTAAAGTTCTATACAACTGTAACGTGACTTGCCATTTCTCATACTCTGTGTCCTGGCTTGTATCCCAAGCATGCGATACAACTTCTTAACCACCTTATTCACCTGTGTTGCCACTTTCAGGAATTTATGGACCTATGTGTCTAGATTCCTTTAAATGTTAATGCTTCTAAGTGTTCTGTCATTTACTATATACTTCCCTTCTGTATTAGACCTTCGAAAATGCATTTTGTCCAGATTAAATTCCTTCTGCCAATTCTCTGTCCAAGTCTCCAACCATCTACCCTGTTGTATTGCCTGGCAATCCTCCTCACTCTTCATTTACCTGTGCCAGATTGAATAAGAATTTTCCTCCATGATTGACAATTTACATGAATTTAAAGTTTGGCGATATCACAAGGTGGTAGAAAGTCTTTCATTGGTTAGGTTAGTTGAGGGAAAGGCTTGATTGATGATTGCTGCGTGAGCAAAAACGTAATGGTTGGTTGTGTGAATTTGCTTTAGTCAATAAGAATAAGTTTTGCTTTTTGCAAACATTGTAACACTACTCTCCCTTTGTCATCAAATTCTGATGTGACTGAAACATGAATAGAATGTCAAAAAAAAGCAGATGACCCCTTCTAATCCTTGAAGAATATTGGCCATCATTCTTTGAAAAATTCTCAGTGTTGATTTAATCATAAAGAGTCATCAATTGCAGCAGTGTCTTCCAGCTGGTTTGATGAAAGTTGTCATTCATTTGGATTCTTTGTCCAGAGGTAATTGCCAGAAGCCACCCAGTTTGGCAAACAGTGTGCTTTTTGTAGCTACAGCTGCCATTGCTTGGCCTTACAACTTATTGACTTGTCATGATGATATGCATTGTTGAATCTTGAATTCCATACTCTGATTTTTATACATTGGGCTTCCATGGGCCGAAATGGTTTTTCAGATCAACCAAAGAATATTCACTTCAAATGGTCACAGGCATCAACTAACTGCAAAGTGGCCATTTCCACTTTCAACGTGGGTTAGACAACAGATTGCCAAATTGAAATTAACCATTTATCCAATGAAACCAGCCAACAAGTATCCACAATAGATTGCTATTGTGGCTGGATCAGAAGACACAGCAGGGTTAGGCCTAGGGAGCTACAGACAGAGGAGGCAGAGAAAGGTGACTCACAGAAGGCCTCACCCCTTCTGTGCACAAGGATCAAAAATGTCACACATGCAGATTATTGAAGATTCTCAGATTTACTGAGTGGCTTCTTCCAAACTTCTGTCATCTACTGCAGCAATGCACAAAGATTCTTATGCCCTTCTCAGTGGCGTTATTGTAATTGTGGCTTCGAACTTTAATGATTTGTAACTATTTCAGGATACAACAGGTGATATCAATCAATCAATCATGTATATCCTCCAGTTGGTAGCACACATCACTTTCTGTGAAAGCCAATCAATCATATCAGTCCCCAAAGCCATCACAAAGCAAGATGTCAGGGGCATGCACTCATTTGCAAAACTTACAGGGTGTCCAACATGCAGAATATCACTGACTGTGCATATGAAACTTGTCTATTGTAGTAGAAGCTGTAAAGAGGAAGGGTTTGCACGTAATGAACTGCTTTGTGATAGTTATGCATCTGTTTTCCTATTGATTGCAATGATGTCATCATCCTGCACTACTTCTTAACTCCAGACCACTGCAGTCCTGCACTCTTAATCTTATTACATGGTTAGAGCTTGGCTATTGCTACCTCTCTGATACAGAATGAAGTATGTGTCATGCTCCACTCAGGCCCAGTTGCACCAGATCATCGGCCATATGAAGTAATATGTCTGGTGCCTACAAAGATCTAGAGGTGTTCTAAAGTTTGTCCCAAGGCAGGTCATTACGACTTACTCCAGGCCTATTAGGTTTGGTCAATAAATCATGACTTTGCCAATGATGCCCACATTCCTATGAACGAATAAAATAAAAAGCTCCCAGACGCTCACTGCCTGCTGCACACTTGTAACTTTGCCCTAGGGTATCGTCCATTGATTAAACCAGCTACATAGAAAGTGTCAGCAAGGTACAGGACATAAATAGAACAAAACCCACCTATCCTGCTAATTCTAAAAGATCTTAAACAGCATCTAACAGGCGAATGCATCAGCTGAAAACGTACTTCCCTGATCATCAGTCCCTCTCAGTATCAGGCTAGCTTCTTCATTATCTTGAGGGTTGGAAAACAGCTAGTCAAAATCTGTTGCCAGTTCATCAACTATTCGTGGAATAAATTCTGCATTAACAAATACTGATTGTTAGATCCTCTACAAGTTGGCCCTCATGTAACTTCAGCTTGGGAGCTGTGGGCCTACAATGATTTATTTTGAGGTGTCATGTCTGAGAAGCGTGGCAAGTAAGTTTTATTTTTTATTCACTCATTCAGTGTAGATGTCACTGAAGGAACAGTGATATATACATCCAAGTCAGAATGGTGAGTAACTCAGAAGGGGATTGGTAAGAGGTGGTATTCCCACAGATCTGCTGCTCTTGTCCTTCAAGTTGGTCATGGATTTGGAAGATACTCTCTAGCGATCCTTGGTGAATTTCTGCCGTACGTCATGTAGATTGTGCACATTGTTGCTACTGAGTGTCGATGCTGAAAGGGGTGAATGTTTCTCAATGTGGTGGCAATTAGCATGTTTGCTTGTCCTAGATGGTATCAAGCTTCTTGAGTGTGATTGAAGCTGCACTCATCCAGGCAAGTGGGAAATATTCCATCACACTCCTGACTTAAGCTTCAATGATGGACAAACTTTGGCAAGTTGGAAAATGAGTTAATCGCTAGAAGATTTCTAGCCTCTCACTTGCTTTTGTATTTATAAGGCTTATCCAGTTCAGTGGAGAAAGTAGGGACTGCAGATGCTGGAGATCAGAGCTGAAAATGTGTTGCTGGAAAAGCGCAGAAGGTCAGGCAGCATGCAAGGAACAGGAGAATCGACGTTTCGGGCATAAGCCCTTATCCAGTTCAGTATCTGGCCAATGGTAACTCCAAGGATTTTGATAGTGGGGATGTAGTGATAGTAATTCTGTTGAATGTCAAGGAGCAATGGTTAGATTCTCGCTTGTTGGAGATAGTAATTGCCTGGCCCTGGAGTGGCACAAATGTCGCTTGCAACTTGTCAGCAGACACCTTGATATTATCCAGGTCTTTCAGCATTTAAAAATGGACTGTTTCAGTATTTGAGGAGTTGCAAATGGTGCTGAACATTGTGCAATTATCAGAGAACATCCCTACTTCTGACCTTATGACAGAGGGAAAATCACAAATGAAGCAGCTGCAGATAGTTGGGCCAAAGACTACCCTGAGGAACTTCTGCAGAGATTTTTTGGAATTGAGTGGGATATTTGTGGATCCACCACCTCCAATGAGTTGATTAATTGTTTACAGTCATTACGTGATGTGACAGGATGGCAGATCTTAGATCTAATCCAAAAATAGAGAAACTCAGCATGTGTGGCAGCATCTGTGGAGAAAAAGCATATTAACATTTTGAAACCAGTGATTCTTCCTCAGAACCTTCTCTGATACTGAAGCAGTCCATTGGTGTGGACTTGTTATCTGTAACTTACTGCTTATGCTGATTGATGCATAAGTAGTCCTATTTTGTACCTTGAACTGGTTGACACCTCATTTTTAGGTAAGCCTGGTGTTACTTTAGTCATGTAGGATGTGTAGTGTCATGAAGCTGCAGATTGTATTGGAGTATAATTTCGCTGCTTCTAATAAATGCCCAGTGTTTAGCTAATAGATCTGTTTGATCCATCCCATTTAGCTTTTGGTGGTACCTCACAACATAATGATGGGTATCCTCAGTGTGAAGGTGGGACTTCATCTCCACAAAGACTATATGGCAGGCACTTTTACTGATGGTGTCACAGATTGATGCATCTGTGACAGGGAGATTGATGAGGGTGAGGTCAAGTATGTTTTCCCTCCTTATTGGTTTCCTTACCACTTGTCACAGGCCTAGTCTAGCAACAACATTCTTCGGGATTCAGGAGCACATTTTGCAGATGCTGGAATCTCTACTGAAAACAAAGAAATGCTGGAGATCATAGCGGGTCAGGCAGCATCCATGGAGAGAAAGAAAGCTAACATTTCCAGTCTAGATGACTCTTCATCAGAGCTGAAATGAATTAGGTTGGGGGCGGAGAGGCAAGGTGATGGACAGGGAATGGGAAGGGCGTAGCATTTATGCAACAGCGGGAGGAAGGGTTGGAGTGCTGGGGGAGAAAGGCTATTGATAGTTCAGATTAATTGACTGGAATGTGAGAATGGCAGAACAATTGTGTGTCTAACTGCCAGGCTGGAAAGAATAGACAGTCCCACTAGAGTGGGAGGAGGAGAGAAAGGGCAGAGAATCTAACAAGCAAGGTTCAATCAGCTTGGTTATTGTATAGCTATCAAGCCACCCTAGTGATAGACCCACCTAGAGTACATCATGCATCCTTGCCAACCTTAATACTTTTTCTAAGTGAAACATTAAGGAGCACTGATTCATCAACCAAGGGAGAAAAGTATTTGGTATTCAGCAGGATGTTTCTTTGCCCATGTTTGACCTAATGCCAGGAGACTTCACGAGGTTTGGAGTTTTGTGACAGTCTGGCACAACTAGCTTAGGACTAGCACTGTAACTGTATTATTGAGGATTCCATTTCATACACTTCATGGTAGCTCAGTTAGTTTTCACAATGGCTAACAAGGACTTCTGTCCCACATTTTTTGTTGCCCATTGGCGTCAGATGGAAGTATGAATGGTCACTCTCAAGATTTTATTGCCACTTCATGGGGTTTTCCTCAATACTCCCATTTGTCCGTGGGGAACAGGCTATAAAAATGTTACAATGTCTTGTAATTCATTAACTATGTTTTCCTTCAAACTTAGTAAGCTGGAGGAAAGAGTGGAGACTAGAGATACATTCTGGAGAGATAGTAATATTGGCGCTAGAGATCTTTGGATGTATAAATCTCTGGCATTTGCATGAGTATTTCAGAAGATAGAAGTAGATTCCTTCACATACTCAAACATGCGAATATGGTATTTCCTGATACACATCTACTTTGCACACTTTGTTGTCTTGCCTGTCTAGTGGTGTACATTGTGCAGGCTTATAAGCAAAGATTTTCATTGGTGCTGTCAGAGAAAGGCGGTACAAGCATTTAAAACTAATCTAACATGTTTGACAAATACCAACAACAGAAAGGAAGTGTTATGGTACTGTTCTTACAAATTTCATTTGATTCTACTTCAAATAGCCCAGTGATCCTGAGATAATAGAATCCTGTGTAAGGCCAACATTGTTCCATGCACACACTGAAAATGTGTCAGAGATGAAACAAGAGAGTTAATGTTCCTATTACTTTGACAGAAGCGACTTTAGAATGATATTTATCATCATCGGGTTCAATATAGCCTATTATTTCAGCCAGTAGCTCCTGATCACGTGAGGATTGTGAACATACTTACCATTCTGTGGGAGTTTTTGTTACATCTGAAATCATGTTCCCTGCACATCAAATGTGATTTATAAGGAAGAATGTCATTGTTGAGTATGCATTATTTCCATGTTGTTTGTGGATAATCAAATAATATAACAGATTTCTGTGTTGTTTTGACCAATTATAGATTAGCAGATCCACAGAGGCTTATAAATAGCATCTGATTGATAATGTGTTAAAATGGCATCATCCCCAAATGAGTGTCGCTGTAGTTGTTCTTTCTTACAAATTAAAACATTGCAAAGAATTTACTCTGTTGATGTTAATAAATATCTCAGTAATGAATACTGACTATGGAATGTCAGGAATTGTCTTTGAAGGAATTACTTTTGAAGTCAGACCAACCTGAGAATAATGACCATCTCCAGTGATATTAATTCAGCGCTTCACGCTGTCACACCTAATACTTCCAAAACAGTATTCTGATGATAACAATAGACATTACTCAAACACCATGTCACACTCCAGATGTCACACTTCATTACAGATATAAATTAATTATGCACAAAACTTAAGATCAGCAGACACATTCTGATCTTAACATTTCACCAAACTATAAGATGATGTTTAACCTGAACTTGAATTTACCATTTTAACATTGTGACCCAGAAACTCGATGATGCTTTCTCCATTTGTGATGTGTACATGGTGCTAAAGCATTCCATTTGGTGAGTGGCGTGATTCTGATCTGGAAGAGTGCATCCTTAATATTGGTATTGGCAAAAAAAGGAATTGTCCAGCACACATATTTGAAACTGATTATAGATGATTTGCATGGAAGAAAATGAATACTTGTTCAATGCTCTCTTCACTAACTTTCTATGGAAAAGTCCCTTGAACCCTCAAATGCATTCAGTAAAAATGCATGCAGCTTTATCAACAGGTCTACAAGGGATGGCTAGCATTTGTAACCAAATGATAATCTTTGTAAAATATTATTTACTGAAATGGAATTGTGGTTATCAGAACACCTCTCCTGAGTTCATGACAGCTCTAAAGATTGTTGCTGACCTAGCCTTTTCTAGAGTGCTCCCTTCCATTAGGTGAGATATTGATATAGTAACTGTCACTGGGCTGGTAATCCAGATCCTACGCTAACATTCTGGTTACATGGGTGCAAATACCACCATGGCAGATAGTGAAATTTGAATTCAATAAAAATATAATGGTGATTGTTAATTATCATTGATGTAATGCCTAAAAGGTCCAAGGGGAAATCATCTTCCTGTGGAGCTCACTGAGTATATGTTCCCTTGGTTACAGGCAATGGCCTGCCCGGCTGGAACTCATCACCTGAGTCCTTTATAAAGCAGAACCAGGGATGTCTATCCTGGTCTGGGACTAGTGAGTAGTGGTGACTCTATTTTAGTATTCAGCAATAAATAATGTTCCTTTTCAGTCAGGTTTCCCGACTTTTACAGTTATCTGGTTCACCAATTCCCTTCAGAAAAGGAAATCTGCATCCTTACCTGTCCTAAACATGATTCAAAACACAAATCAGTGTGGTTGACTCTTAAATTTGTACTGTTAGGGGTGAACAACAAATGCTATCCTAGCCAGCAACACCCACATCCCATGAGTGAAGTAAAAAAAATGACCCTCTTCCCTCTTTTTATTCATGTCCCTTCCTCCCATTTGCTTTCCCAATCTTCCAGAGTCTATTAAACAAATGTTGCTGATGATTCAGTGGTCCTAAATTGAAATCCCTACACCTGTGAGTTGTTTGAGGATATTGAGTTGGTGGCTACATCTTACAAATATCATGTAAATTAGATCTGATGTCAAATATCAAGTGGCTCTCAGACCTACAGCTCCAGTATGCAATGGCCTGATGGTGCAAACCAATATTTTAGTTTATAGCTTTAAAGGGACATTACACATTATTTAGAGAAAAGACTTGCTGTTCACTATACAGTTGATGTATATTACAGATAAATTTCAGCACTGGTATGATGCCAGGTATATAGGCAGTCCACCCAAGTGATTGGCTGACTAATCAAATAGCATTTTCCTCATTTGCTTGCAATAAGCAGAAGGCTGAATCTTATGTTTTATTGGGTGAAGTCTGAGTTACGGGATCCTTTGTCTGCAACCTCTCCCATGATTATGTGCTCCTCCTCCTCAGCATGAGCTCCTGCTCTGAGCTTGCTAGCAGCCCTGTTCTTCCTGCATCCATCTTTGCCTTCTTAGCTAGGCAGCCAAGGCGTGCCATGAATTGGAGATTTTGTTTTAAGGGTAGGAAGAGCAATTATGAGAGCATTAAAGCTAACTGACTAATGTGAATTGGCGAAATAAGTTGAAAGTTAAGTCAGCAAAAAATGACCAAACAACTTAATAAAGAGATAAAATTTAGAGTATGGGGGAAAGTTAGTCAGAAAATAAAAGAGCAGATATTAAGAGGTTCTATAAATATTTGAAAAATCAGAATTAACAAAGGGAGTGTTGATCCCATAGAAATGATTTGGAGATGCCGGTGTTGGACTGGGATGTACGAAATTAAAAATCACACAACACCAGGTTATAGTCCAACGGTTTATTTGGAAGCATTAACTTTCGGAGTACTGCTCCTTTATCAGATTTATTTGGAAGTACTAACTTTCCTTTATCAGGTGCCAGCGCTCCAAAAGCTACTGCTTCCAAATAAACCTGTTGGGCTATAACCTGGTGTTGTGTGATTTTTAACTTTGTACATTCCATAGAAAGTGAGACTGGATGTTAAAAATGGGATATAACTGAGTTGACAGACAAATTGAACAGGTACTTTGCATTAGGATATGAGTAACTTTCCAAAAGCAGAATAAATTCAGAAATAAATGAGAAGGAGGAACTCAGGAAAATTAGAATCTCACAGAAGTGGTGCTGAGTAAAATGTTGGAAGTGAAAGCTGACAAGTGCCCAGAACCTGATGGATTTCATTCTGGAACCTTAAAAGAAGTTGTGATTGAGATAGTTGGTTTTCATTTTCCAAAACTCTGTTGACTTGGGGTATTCTATTAAATTGGAAGATGGAAAACGTAACTCTGTTACTTAAAATAGGAGAGAAATAGAAAGCAGGATACTAAGGCCAATTAGTTTCACATCTGTCATAGGAAGATTGTTAGAAGCTATTATTAAATAAGTTATAGCAGATGATTTAGCAATCTTCAAGGTCATCAGACAGAGTCAACATGATGTTTTGAAAAGGAAATTATGTTTGACCACTATATTGGAGTTCTTTGAGAAGGTAACATATGCTATGGATAAAGAGGAACTGGTGGATACTTTGATTTCCAGAGGTATTTGGTAATGTGCCACATCAAAGCTTCTTGCAGAGAATAAAAGCTCATGCTGAAGTGGATAGCACATTGACATGGATAGAAGATTGGCTGGCTAATAGGAAACAGAGAGTAGGCATAAATGGTCTTTTTCAAGTCAGCAAGATGTAATGCGTGTCACAGGAATTGGTGCTGGGATCTCAATTGTTTACAATTCGTATGACTGACTTGGATGAAGGAGAGGAAGGTATGGTTGCCAAATCTGCTAATGACACAAAATCAAGTTGGAAATTAGATGCAAACAGAGCATAAGGAAGCTACAGACAGTATAGATATGTTAAGTGAATGAGCAAAGTTGTGCCAAATGGAGTATGATGTGGAAAAATGTGAAAATGTCCGTTTTGGCAGGAAGAATGAAAAAGAAACATCATCTAAATGTCAAAAGATTGTGAGGTTCTAAGATGCAAAGGGATCCATCTGTCCTGGTGCATGAATCATAAAAGATGAGCATACAGGCATGGCAAGTAATCGGGAAAACTAATCAAATATTATCATTTATCTCAGAAGGAATTAAATACACAAGTCAGAAGGTTATGTTTTATTATGCTACAGATAAACAGGGTATTGGTGAGACCTCATCTGCAGTATTATGCATAATATTGGTCAGCTTACTTTAAATAATGATGTAAACTTATTGGAAGTGGTTCATTGAAGGTTTACCAGAATAATATCCAGAATCAGAGGCTGATCTTGCAAAACAGAGCTTTAGTGTGAAATGATTAGACAGAGTGGAATTTTTTAAGTGCATTCAGGAGAGGTTTTAATGCCAATATGTAGATAAACCTGCAAGAGATGAGGCAGTGCTAGATCTAATCCAAAGGAAGGAAGCCAGTGAAGTGGTTGAAGTTTCAGTGGGCGAGCTTTTTGGGGGTAGCGGCCATAACTTTGTAAGTTTCAAAGACATTAGGGAAAAGGATAAGGATAGTGTGGAGGTTAAGTGTCAAAATTGGCAGAAGGTAGTTCAATATCATTAGGCAGGATCTGGCAAACATAAACTAGGAACAACTACTTGCAGCTAAATCTATATTTGGGAAGCGGGGGTCTTTTAAAGCTGACATAGTGAGAATTTAGGGACAGCATGTTCCTTTAAGAGTGAAGAGTAAGGGCAGCAAGTCCAGGGAATCCTGGATGTAAAGGGATATCGAGAGTTTGAAAAAGACAAAAAAGCATTTGTCAGGTACAGCGCATTATAAACAGGGAGGTGGTTCAAAAGCGTAGAGTCTAATGGTTGCTAAAGAAAGAAATTAGGAGGACAAAGAGGAGCCATGAATTACATTTTGCAGATAACATTAAAGAAAGCCCCAAGCTATTTTATAAGCATTTTAAGAGTAAGAGGATTACCAGGGAAAGAGTGGGCCTATTAGAGACCAAAGAAGCAATCTCTGCGTGTAGCCAGAGGATTTGGGTGAGGTTTCAAATGAACATTTTCATCTGTATTCAGAGAGGAGGAAGATTTTGTAACCAGGGATTTCAGTTAGGATGGTAATGTTCTCGAACATGTTAGAATTAATAAGGAGGAAATATTAGATGTTTTAATAGGCATAAAGGTGCGTAAGTCCCTAGGGCCTGATGAGATGTATCCCAAACTACTATGAGAGGCAAGGGAGAAGATTGCTGGGGCTTTGGCAAAAATATTTCATACTTAGTTGACCACAGGCAAATTGCCAGACAACCGGAGGATAGCTAACATGGTCCTTTTGTTCAAAAGGGGAAGCAGCGAATGGCCAGGTAATTACAGCCTAATAGTCTGATGTCAGTGGGAGGGAAATTATTGGAAAATATTCTGAGGATCAGGATTGATCAACACTTGGAGAGACATGGATTGATCGTGGATATTCAGCACAGATTTATTAGTGGGAGGTCCTGTCTGACTATTTTAATCTATTTTTCTAATCAATCTGTTCAGAAATGTTATTACACACCTCTGGAGCAACGAAGGCCTCCCAGTTCAAGGTTATGAGCACTGCCACCACACCACAAAACTAATTGAACTGAATTTTTTACAGAGGTGACTGAATGTATTGATGAGTGTAGTGCTGTTGATGTTGTTTACATGGATTTCAGTAAGGCTTTTGATAAGGTCCCAAAAGGAAGACTAGTCCAAAAGATAAGAGCCCATGAGATCCAATGCACATTGAAAAACTGGGTCCTAAATTGGCTTACAAATAGGAGGCAAAAAGTGATGGTGGGGTTTTGTAATTGGAAGACTGTGACCAGTGGTGTACCAAAGGGATCAGTGCTAGGACCCTTGCTGTTTCTTATGTGAGTTGATGACTTGGATATGAACATAGATGGTAGGTTTGCAGACGACGACAAAATCAGTGGTGTTCCTGATGGCAAGAAGGTGGTGTCAGGCTACAGTCTGATATTGATCAAGTAGTAAATTGGGCAGAGCAGATCCAGATGGAATTTAATCCCAATAAGTGCAAGGTAATGAATTTTGGGAAGCCTAAAAAGGAAAGGATATACAGATTGAATAAACATGGTGCCTAGTGAGTATTGAGGAACAAAGGGACCTTGGTGTACAATTTCAATACTCTTGAAGGTGTCATCACAGATAAATAGAGTGGTGAAGAAGGCATAGAGGATGCTTGCCTCCATTAGCCAGGGCATAGAGTTCGACAAGGTAGTCTTGTTATAACGATATAAAACATTGGGTCAGGCCACAGATGGAGTACTGTGTGCAACTCTGGTCACCACACTGTCAGAACATCATTGCACTGAAGAGGGTGCAAAGAAAATTCATCTTGCTTGGGGTGAAGTCTCGGTTATGAGGAGAAATCGGATAGACTAGCTTTGTTTTCTTGGAGCAGAGGAAGCTGAGGGAGGATCTGACTAAGGTATACAAAATCATAAGAAGCATAAACAGAGTAAATTGTGAGACTCTTTCCCAATGGCAGACACGTATAAGACCATATATCACAAGTTTAAGAAGAGAAGTAAGTAGTCTAGAGGAGATCTGAGGAAAACAAATTTCACCCAGCGACTAGTAGAAATATGGAACCTGCTGCCTGAGAGGGTAGTAGAGGCAGGTACTCTCACAACATTTAAGAAGCATCGGAATGAGCACTTAAAATGCCAGAAGGTAGGCTATGGATCAAGTGCAAGTAAATTGCATTAGTGGTATTTGTTTTTTGGCGTAGACATGGTGGGCCGAGAGGCCTGTTTCTATGCTGTATGACTCTATGACTCTCTCATATAAGATCCTGAGGGGTCTTAAAAGGACATTTGGTATGTTAGGCATGGTTAGAGGATTGGCTGTTTGGCAGAAGGCAGTGAGTAGAGGAAAGGGGTCATTTTTAGGATGGAAGCTGGTGACTAGTGCAGTTCTGCAGGAGTCAGTGCTGGGACCAAAACTATTCATGTTATACCTTAACAACCTGGATCAAGGAACTGAGGGCCAAGTTTGCAGAAGACACAAAGATAGGTGGAAGGACTGGTAATGTTGAGGTAGCAGGGTGGGTCCAGAACAACTTGGACACACTAGGTGAGTGGGTAAAGAAGTGGCAGATGGAAGATAATGTGGGAAAGTGAACTTATGCAGAATAGAGATGTAGACTATTTTATAAATGGGGAAAGGCTTCAGAAATCTAAAGTGCAAAGGGACTTGGCAGCCCTCGTTCAGGATTTTCTTAAGGTTAACATGCAGGTTAAGTTAGAAGGTAGGAAGTTGTGAAGGCAAATGCAGTGTTAGCATTCATTTCAAGAGGATTAGAATACAAGAACAGGGATGTGCTGCTGAGACTGTATAAGGCTCTTCACATTTCGAATATTTTGAGCAGTTTTGTGCTCCATATCTAAAGAAGGATATCCTGGCATTGAAGGGCATCCAGAGGAGGATTATGAGAATGATCCCAGGGATGCAGGTCTTGACATATGAGGAGGTTAAAAATCACACAACACCAGGTTATAGTCGTTAACAGGTTTAATTGGAAGCACGAGCTTTTGGAACTCATTGCCGCAGAGGGTTGTGGAGGCTAAGTAATTGAGTGTATTTAAGACAGAGATAGATAGGTTCTTGATTAATAATGTGATCAAGGGTTGTAGGGAGAAGGCAGGAGAATGAAGTCAAAAACCATATCAACCATGATTGAATGGCAGAGCTGTCTCGATAGGCCGAATGACCTAATTCTGTTCCTGTATCTTATAGGCGTATAGTCATTTGTGGAGAGGATGCTTCCTCATATGGGATAATCTAGAACAAAGGGTCACAGTTTAAAATCAATTGCCCATTTAAAACAGAAATTGGGCAATTATCTTTAAGGCAGAGGTAAGTAGATTTTTGTTAAGCAAGGAAGTTATCAGGACTAAGCAGGAATCTGGGTTTGAGGTTACAATCAGATCAACATGATATAATTGAATGGTAGTGATCGCTTGAGGGGCTGAATGGCCTCTTCCTGCTCCTTGTTCATCTGAAAGCAATTTGCCGAGAATATAACGGCTAAGTGGCATTGTGACCTTGCCCATCTGTTATTTTGTAATTGACTTCATGATATGTGGATTTATACCAATATAGCCTTGTCTTCAAGAAGTTGGTCTAGTTACACAGTTAGCTAGCAATAGAATATAAATTAAGAATTAAATGGAATAATATTCTTATCCTGAACAAAACAACATATCCTTTAACTTTCCCTGAGCAATCGTTTGGGAAATTAATAGTCTGTGCGTATACTTACAAATAATGCACATGTCTATAAATCAAAGATGGAGAAAAAGTTAACAGGTGGTAATGTTGATATTCTTTAATGTCAAAAATGAAGATTTCTGCAAAAAAATGTAGCAAGTGCATCGAAGAATGGACGAATCAAGAAGACAACTAATCATCAGTTTATCAGAAGTTTTTTTAAAAAGCTTAGAAAGTTTGGTGAATCCATGTTTGATCAATCTCACCCAGCTCTAAAGTAGCATTGCAGCTTGCTTAGTGGTTATGTTAATGAGATCACTCTTGAGTGCTTGACCTATGTAAGCCAATTTTGCAGCTGTATAACCATATCTGATGCCAGTACATAAAAGGCAATGAACATATAAGCCAAGTCATAAATCACCAGCTGCTGTTACTCTTTTCCCAAGTGACACTTGTTACTCTTTACTATGGGTTAGGTTTCACAGTGACAAATTTTATAGCATGAAACATATGTGTTTCTCAGAATAATTCACTAATGAATACAAACAAAGGAAGCTATTGCAACAATGTCAGACTTATTTTCATCATGCTATGTAGTTTTCCAGTAGAAGTGATCGAGAAAATCAGCTCTCAATTAGAAAAGAACATGTTGAGATGTGTCAGAGTGTCAACTGGACTCTAAGTTTTCCATGAGTAAGGTTTATATATGCTTCTAAGGCTGATCAATACAAAAAAAAATGATGTTTAAACACTGTATTGATGGCTACATTTCTTCAATTAGTTCAATTTAAGTTTTAGAAAATAAATTTGGAGCAATTGAGCATTAAAAATTTGTTTCCATCATTTTAAGGTACAGAGATTAAACTATCACATAGATGATTGATTCTTACATTGGAATTTAAATTAAAAATTTTTTTCAATTTTTTTTTCCAAGATTCTTTTGCCTGAAGGGCAAAAGGGCGATTGTAATTGTTAACTGTGAAATGGAGCAAAAAGCTAAGTATCCCATACAGAGTTCTTTATGTTTGTCTTTCTATCTCCTGCACCAGGAATGATAAGCCTTACAGTCAGGGCTATTTTGAATGTTTACGGTTGAAAGTAATAAAGAAATATTTGAATGAGAGCTGCTTATAGCTAGATTACAATTTTTTGATTGTACTCCTTTCTTGGATTTGGTGAAAAACAGTAAATTTCTCAGCTACATATAACAGTACAAGTTGTAGAATCCCTACCAACCCTCCAAAGAGTATCCCACCCAAACTCATTCCCCATTACTCTACATTTGCCTCTAACCTACACAACCCTGAAAACTATGGGCAGTTTAGCATGGCCAATTCACCTAACCTGCACATCTTTGGACTGTGGGAAGAAACCAGAGCACCAGGAGGGAACCCACACAGACATGGTGAGAATGTGCAGACAGTTGCCCGAGGCTGGAGTCGAACCCTGGTCCCTGGTGCTGCAAGACTGCAGTGCTAACCACTAAGCCACTATGCCACCTTTGTTAAAACCTTATCCTAGGGCAAAATCTATCATATTCTTTTATAAGATTCTTAACAAAGAATAACCAATTAAAATATCATATAAAATACAGAAGAGATAAAACTTCAATGTTGAGTGGACAATTTTAAACACCACTTATGCTTTCATCCCTGTCGCACAATACATGTGAATTCTGGTGTTTTTGGGAATAGATATAAATGTGTAAAAGGTTCAACTTGACATTCATAAGACAAATTACTCACTATATTTGAAAAAAAAAAATCAGACTAAGAGGGATCAAAGTGACTGGTCTTCCAGTCTATTCAGCAGAGCAAGAAATAAAAACGTTGGAAACCTTTGACTCACAGAGTGCGGATCAATACACATTTTGTTTTAAATTGTTAACAGAAATAAAAATGGAGAGCTATTTTTCCAAATAATTCAGAACATTTTATTATTAAAAATTAAAATAGAAGGCAACTTTGAAATATTTTGGGACTGGCATCATTTTCTAGATGTTCCTCTCCAAAATTTGTTTCAAAGTTTTATAAATGTCTCTTACCTATTGAAGAAATCAGTATCCTATAAGAATGTGCAAAGCTAATTGTTAAATTGAGTTGATTATTTCAATTCTTCAACTTCTTGCCATGGGCAAGTTTTGGGGTGTTGGGTGTTCCAGGGTCAGAGCATTTTGTTCCTGAATTTTTAGCACATGTACCTGTGGCTATGAGGATACAAATTCATCATAATGTAACAAGTAAAAACAAATATAATTTACCGGAGTTCCACATACTCAAAGGGTCAAGAACGAGGAGGTGAAAGGCAGCAGGTTTAGAGGGGATTTGAGGAAAGGACTTTTTTCACCCAGGGATTGATGGACATCTGCAATGCAGTCCTTTGGCGGGTATTTGATGTGCGTAACCACACTATCTTTAGAAAGTACTTGGATGACCACTTTAAATGTCACACCATTAAAGTCTATGGGCCGAGTGCAGGTAAGTGGGACTGATATAAATAATCCTTTTTTTCCTGGCTCAGAATCCATGGGACAAAGGGCCTATTCTGTGCTGTATGATTCTGTGATTCCATAGGAAGTTTCTAGATCCTTGCTCCTTTAAGATTATGTTTGGATATGACTCTCCACACATTGTCTTAAAAAATGGAGTCTGAATCAGAAAGGTGTGTTTAGGGTTAGAGCTGAGCAAGTTCAAACAAACTTCAAGTATAATTTTTTTGGCCAATTTCATTTTAAGTCTGAGCTGTAACTTTGGGTGTATTTATATTCACACTAAACTCTACAATTTAATTTTTCACATTCCACTGGTTTCCCGTTGTTCATGATTCAAAACTAAAGTTTTAAAAATCAGACTGAGGAAACATTTGGTGTGAGTAGACCACCTATGAATTAATAGCTTAGTTAGTAGCAGAGCCTGCTATTGCATTTTTGCTCACTCACGCAAAACATTCTCTGCACCATAACACTGACTATTATATCAGTACTTGCTTATCCACATTTGTCATGGGATACAACACCACAGACTAGAAGGTTTCATCCATCCATTAAAAATCCTGCCACCAGTTAAAAGATCTGAAGTATACTGTGCTCAAAGAAAATCAATTTCCTACATCCGAGCTGGTTGTTCATCAACTGAAGATACTCTTTCAATCCAGATATACTGTACCAGTAAGTTATAAAAGAAAAGCAGGCTGTATTTAAATAGATTTACAACAGTAATTGCAAAATCAAACATGAAATGAAGTAAAATGGATGTGTTGACTTAACTACACTATTTATTGATGAGAATAATGTTTGTAGACATCAGTATTTAGTTGGTTGGAACATATGCCACTGACTCTGATTATAAAAAATGTTTGGCTTTCGCATTTACAATGATCACGTCCTCCTTGACTGGCAAGACTTTACATTATCACAGGCATTAATGCACACGCACCCCAACCTTTATGAACTAACTCAATAAATTTCGTCAGTACAATTTATCTTCATGGTATAATAGTACAAAATAGGAAACACGCACTAGTTCCCATATATCAATGAGTCATCAGGTAGGCTTAAACAAAATATCATCCAACCATTTCTGTGCATTGTAAGCCCATATGCTTTGCTGGACCTCACAAAGATTTTAAAAACCTGACTGTCACTATTTTTCTCTACCTGCTATTTTGGATAACTCTATCAAATGTATTAAACAAGAAACTTCCTAATACAGTAGATGTGAAGACTTTGTTGTTTATTGAAACAGGCATATGACTTGCATCTTTACATCATTCAATGAAAGTGGATGGTAATAATCAAATGTGTTACCATCTCGGAAATGATATGCTCATTTATACAAGTAACTTCTTCAACCAATATAGTACAAAGTTGTCACTCATGCTCTCCAGCATTGCTATTAAAGAGAAGTTTCAAGTTGTCATTCCCATTGGATATGTCTCATGACCTGGTCCATATTACTGGTCAATGCTATAACATGGATTGTGAAAAAATTTGAAGTTTTTATGAAGTAATCTGGCCTACAGGAAGAAATGAAGATGGTATTGATCTGGGTCACCAGTTCAAAGTTATTTCCTTTGTTGACAGAATAATCTTGATCAAATCAAGTATGTATAGTAGTTATTCCATATTCTATACACACTTCCAGGGAAATCCCAACACATGTTTTGAAATCCTTCATAGTACTCAGAAAATAATTGATCTTTCAGGTATAGGAGGTGCAGATCATCAAACTTTATGCTTTGTCCAGGTCTACTTACACATGCGCATGCGCACATATACACTGGAGTGTTGCTTTCTTTTAATTGAGAAGTTGGCTATGGTTGCAAAGTAGGACTGTGACTTAACCTCCATTTGGAAGCTAGTTGTCTGAGGATTTGGAGGTCAATGATCCTTTAGGTGTGCTACACCTTAAAAATGTAGGGAAGAACATAGCCTGAATGTAATATTCCCAGGCAGATATAATGTCTTTCTTGGCAATTTAAGTTGGACCTAATGGGATTGAATGTATATCTGACACTGGTAAAGTTGAAATGATGTGAACTGTATCATTTATCAAACCTATCCCATTCCTCCATTTACGGAAGGTTTTATTTCCACCACCAGATGTTTTGCAGTATTTCAGAGGTATTAATTATGAGACAAACCTACAATAAAATCAGTAAATCAAAACAATTTTTCATAACTCAAAACATGCCTGGATTTTCAAGTAAACTCAATAAGTCACTGCATCTCTAGGGCAAAATTTGTGGCAATATTACTGGAGCTTTTTCATATAAATGAATCAACATGAAAAAGGATGACCTTGGAGGCTCAGATAAAGAGGTAAATTGGTTTCATGCTCAGAAACATCGGATTAATGTTCGTAAACTTTAACCTATAAACCAAGTCTACAGTGTGCCTAAGAAATCAAAGTTTTTTTTTAACTAAACAAATGACATCCCAGCAGGACAATTTTCCCCAGAAGTATACCTCTTACACCATAGGATTGTGGGTTAACAAGCATGCAAGCCTATTTGATGTGGAATTATTAGCCCTTCTGGGAAATAATGTGAAAAAATGATCAATTATTCATAGACCTGCTGGGTATGTTAGTGGACTATTTCTTTGCTGCTGTTCAGCAATGTATTTCTGTTGTCAAAGGTTTTATACATCCTATACCAGAAGCTCGTCAATGTAGTGGAATATAAAGACTAAAAGAGCAAATTGCCTATATCTGTTGATCATAAATGTCCCAAATTGTTTAATTTTCAAATAATGAATTTCTTTGCAAATACAGTAGCTATTTTTCACACAGCAAGGTCCCACAGCAAGCAATTAATGAGATGAATTACCAGATAACCTGGACCAAATGGAATCCTTGTGTTTCGATATGATCTCGCATTGGTGAATTCATTGAGAAAGTAATATGGCTCAACACAAGGAAAGCACATTACTAATTATGGAACAAGTTGAAAATTGGTATCTTTGACATTATTGTATTCCAACAGAATTATGCTGGTTATGTATTAAAACAGACTTGAATTCACCCCATTTGGATTTCTTTCATCATTATGATGTCTACGTTAGAGATCATTATGTGACAAAGGAAGTTATTGAATTACAAGTCATTTAATGGATGCAGCTAGCAACTTAGTTGTTTATTAAAAACATACATTTATTATGTGACTACTTGATGTATGTTTAATGAAAATAAATCAATGCAAGTTTTTGTTGTAATGAAAGGCCTAGTTATTTGTATTTAGCTGCAGTGACTAATGAATGTTATTAGATTCTTTTTAAAATGTTGTGTCTTAGAATTGTCCATGGTTTTTCATCAGGACACAAACAAAGAATCAGAGATGACAGGATGACCAACTTAATAGAATTCTTTGAGGAAGTGACAAAGTTGATTGATGAGGGAAGGGCTGTGGATGTCACATACATGGATTTAGGTAAAGCTATTTGATAAGGTTCCCCATGGTAGGCTGATGGAGAAAGTGAAGTTGTATGGGGTCCAGGGTGTACTAGTTAGATGGATAGAGAACTGGCTGAGCAACAGGAGACAGGGAGTGGTAGTGGAAGGGAGTTTCTCAAAATGGAGAACTGTGACCAGTGGTGTTCATGCTGGGAACACTGTTGATTGTGATAAACATAAATGATCTGGAGGAAGGCCAGGTAGTCGATTAACAAGTTTGCAGTAAGATTGGTGGAGTAGCAGATAGTGAAGGGGACTGTCAGAAAATGCAGCAGAATATAGATAGCTTGGAGAATTAGGCGGAGAAATAGCAGATGGAGTTCGATCTAAGCAAATACAAGGTGATGCATTTTGGAAGATCCAGTTCAAGAACAAACTATACGGTAAATGGAAAAATCCCTGGTGAAAATTGATGTGCAGAGAGATCTGGGTGTTCAGGTCCATTGTACTCTGAAGGTGGCAACACAGGTCAATAAAGGCATACCACATGCTTTCCTTCCTTGGACGGGGTATTGAGTACAAGAGTTGGCAGGTCACATTACAGTTATATAGGGCTTTAGTTTGGCCACCTCTGGAATACTGTGTACAGTTCTAGTCACCACATTACCAAAAGGATGTGGATGCTTTTGAGAGGGTGCAGAAGAGGTTCACCAGGATGTTACCTGGTATGGAGGGCGCTAGCTATGAAGAGAGGTTGCGTAGATTTGGATTATTTTCATTAGAAAGACTGAGGTTGAGGGGAAACCTGGTTGACGTCTACAAAATCATGAGAGGTATAGACAATATGGATAGCAAGAAGCTATTTCCCAGAGTGGGGGACTCAATTACGAGGGGTCACGAGTTCAAGGTGAGGGAGGAAAAGTTTAAGGGAAATATGCGTGGAAAGTTCTTTACGCAGAGGATGGTGGGTGCCTGGAATGCGTTGCCAGCGGAGATAGTAGAGGCGGGCCTTATAGCATCATTTAAGCTGTATCTAGACAGATACGTGAATGGGCAGGGAGCAGAGAGATACAGTTCCTTGGCAAATAGGCAACAAATTTAGATAGAGGATCTGGATTGGCACAGACTTGGAGGGCTGAAGGGCCTGTTCCTGTGCTGTAAGTTTCTTTGTTCTTTATTCTTTGATGCAAGCCAGCTCTTGTGCAACTATAGGTTCCTAATGTTTAAATCTTTGAAGTTTGATTTGAATGTATACATTGCAAAAAAAACACAAGTAAAACTTCAGTTCAAAAAATAGAAGAACTTGATTTCATTTGAAATGCAAAAAAAGGTTAACAGCTGGAAATGCAGGTTATCAGAAAGCATTCCTAAACAGTTTTGGCACTCAATGACCCAGGCTTGCACACAGCTTTATAACATTTTGTTTATTTAGTGGAAGAGGATGATACTGTTTTGAATCTTCTGATTTATTCCAAATGTTTACAGAGCTTGAATCTTTCGTTACTCATTCCATGTTTCATAACTCCTGATTTCAAACAAATGTATATAGTGCTTTGGGAAATGCTTCTGGTCAGCTTCAACGCAATGGAAGTCTTGTAATATTTATGTATATTTTCTTTGATATTCTGTATTGTTGATGTGTCTTCCCAGAAGCCTCATATTTACTGTATTTTTAAACATTTTGCAGCAGCCACCAATGTATGCTTTTAAGACTACTTGAGGAATTTTCCATAGGAGACTGTAGGCATTTTGAATTTTTATTCAACGGCCTGTTGTTTTATGAATGATGCAAAACGAGTTTTTAATTAACATGGGCAGCACTTCCCATTATTGTCAGTGTTCAATGCAGCAGACTAAAGATATTAATAATGTAAACTGCATGTACCCCACTTGGATTGTAAATGTTCATTCTTTCATCATTATAACTTCTATTTTAAAGATCAGCATGTGACAAAGGAAGTTCTCATTGCATACAGGTTGTTTAATAAATACAGATAGCAATTAAAACACATCTTTATATGCAAGTACCTAATGCGATTTAATTAGAATAAATATTAAAAGTTTGGGTTGTAATGAAAGGGATGGTTACTTATGTTTTCATTGCGGTGACAAATACATTTTCTTAGAAAATTTTGTGTCTTAGAATTGTCCATGGTTTATGCAAAAGAACACAAACATATAAGACCTCAAGTGCCCATTGTTCGATAGTTATCCTTTTCCATTTAATAATAGTGAGATTTTGCCTGCAAGTTGCTGGAAATTTGAGTGACATCCCCCACAAGGCATTTCAGATCTGACTGAGATTTGTGTAAGTCCTTAACCAATCAGATTGAAAGCTTGGGAAATGAACAGCACAGGTATAACCAAAGAAGTGTTAATTTATAGTGAATATTTCAAACTCAAATTGCTAAACAAAAAGATGGAAAGGACATTTGGCTTAAGAAAGAAAAAGGTCCAGAAAAATAAAACTTAAAAATGTTAAAGGAGTATAGTGGCAAGATTAGGCCATTCCGCCCATCATTCTGTCATGCTCTATCAATCTAGATTATAGCTGATCATCTACCTCAGAGTCATATTCCCTATTCCCTATTCCTTGATTGCATTAGTAACTAGAAATATAGCAATATCTTACTTTGTTTTGATTTCTAGCAACAATTGTACTTAAATAGATCATTTTCAATACCATTGAGATTTTAGATTTACAAAATAAAAAGTACCTTATGAAAAAGATACTTGATTAAAATGGATAAGACCGAACAGCATGCCAGTCATTGCAGTTCAATGGTGAGCCATGAAGCATGACTGCTTACATCCAGTTCTGAACAGGCTGAATAATAAAAATTCTAAACGCAGAAATCTTATTTCCTATTGTCATGGTTTTAGATAATATTTTTCTGACATTACTTACCATGATAAATTTCCACATTGACTGCCTTGATTTTCAAACCACAAGTTGCTCTGTGGGACAAGTTTTAAAAGTCTTTCCCAACTTCATTACCATCTAGAATATAATAACCTTATATTCATCAACTCAGAATTTAACTAGTGAGGAAGAGAAAAAAGAAACCAAGTTGTACATCCTAGGCCCTCTTTTGGATTTTTTTTCTTATTTCTGTTTGTGACTTCTTTGTGTTTTCATATATTAATTATACCATATGAGCACATTATTTTGCTTAGAATAGGGCTCAAGAGGATTTAATAGAAATTATAGTTAAATGCTGCAATGTTTCATAAAGCAGCGAAACATCTTGTCAGTGACTCTAATTGTGATATATAATTAAAACAATTACTTCATCAAAAAGCTTTCTGCTCCCATGTCTTCTATCTGATAGTGACTTCTGTTCTGTTAAAAAGGGAAACAATTACATTTAGTTAAATGTAAATGCAACTAGTTTTATATGTAAACATGATGGAAAAACATTGTGTGGTTTCCATCCCTTAGGTATATTCTAATTCCTCCACATATGATAGAATGGTTTATACATAGTATGAAGTTCATAAAGTTTTTGATTTCTGTTTCTGTTGTTTCTGTTTTTGATTTTGTTCTTTAAATCTGTGCCTAAGAAAGGACAATGGTAAGATAGGTCACAGTTTACAGTCAAAGAAAGACAAGTTTTACTTTAAAAAACAAACTTGACAGGTTTGAAGTTGTGGTTATGGTTCAAAGATTTCGGGATTTTGTTTCCATTTTACAATATTGAGTTGTGGAAAATGGCTGAATGTGGATAGCATATCAGTAGTGCCTCTGGAGTTCAGTACAATATAAAAGGAAAATCATCTTCCTAAAGGTATTTTGGATATTACCTGTCGATAGTGTCTGGTCAATCACTCTGTTGAATAGCAGCTCTGCACCCACCTGAGGCCTATATTATCACTGGATCCTAGGCCAGAGGTGAGTGGTGGCAGGAAAGGAGACTCTGGAGAGTGAGGATTGGGTTTCAGCTGACCCTTCCCTCTCCTTGGGACTCCATAAGCAACCCTAAATGCTTTTGCTTGTTGTGTTTCCCACATGGGGACCCCTGTCACCTGTCTCTGAATTAATATCAACAGCAGTAAGATGAACCCCTCATTTGGACATTAAGTAGCCATTAAAGGCCTCAATTGGTGATTTTCAGGCAGATTGTTCACTAGCATTCTAGCCCCGCACTTTGTTGGAGTGGAAGCAGATAAAGAGCAGGAGCTGCACTCACTATCCTTTCACTTAATTAATGGCCACCAAAGTCATCATAGAGGAGTGCACAAGGAACTGCTATGTGTTTATAGGTGTGATGTAGTGCCATAAATTAAAGCACAACAACTGATATTACTTTGAAGGAATTGCTGCATGTTTTTCCAGATTTTCTCATTTGCCCAACAAAAACCCACAGAAGCAAAATCCACTTGGCCAAAGGTTTTCCTTGGTTATTTGTGACACGTCTTTACATTATTCATGACTTATTCATGAAATCTAATACATCTCCAGTCTGCACCCTAGATCTAACTTTACAGTTATCAATGACACTATCTTGTCAGATATGCCAACATTTTCTGTCCAGAAAGTGGATGCTCAAGTAAGTTGCTTCAATGGATGTCAGTATACATTTATCCTGCCTGCTAACAGGATTTAACTGCAAGTCAGTCATGACAAGAAATAATAATTGTCAGCCTGCTTAAAATTATTAACATACATGGTGATTTATGTAATTTTATATTAAAGTCTGTGATACACCAATCAGCAATAAGGTAAAAACAATGACTGCAGATGCTGGAAACCAGATTCTGGATTAGTGGTGCTGGAAGAGCACAGCAGTTCAGGCAGCATCCAAGGAGCTTCGAAATCGACATTTCGAGCAAAAGCCCTTCATCAGGAAAAAGGCTTTTTCCTGATGAAGGGCTTTTGCCCGAAACGTCGATTTCAAAGCTCCTTGGATGCTGCCTGAACTGCTGTGCTCTTCCAGCACCACTAATCCAGAACCAATCAGCAATAGGCTAGCCTAAAATATCATGTCAGACACAGCTGCATCAAAGCAGATTCAGTAACCAGTCAAATTTCCATTTTCATGTCAGTCCAAATAGGGACAATAAAACAAGAGAGCCACAAGATGAAACAAAAACAAAAAGTGCAAAGAACCCTAGCCGGTCTTGGACAGAGAAACATAATGTTTAGAGTCCACTTTGACTCATGTTTGGAACTTAGCTCCAAGTTGTCTGGCTATCCTTTCCACCGAAAAAATTAAGCTCAACTTCTGAGAAGAACATAGACTTATTATGCACATTTGAGTATTATATTTGTTAGTGTGTTGTTGCTGCTCCTTTGACAAGGTTATGCTGTCCTTGGTTTTGATTTCAAAGAGGTCGTAAAAGCAGTGATTCCAAACATTCTGTATTTAACTCCTTGAGAATGTTTTATGTTTTTGAAAAAGAACACATACAATGAAAAGGGAGTGGCCATTCAGGCATTCTCATTGCATTACAAAATCTTGAGATTTCCATCACTTTTATTGGGATCAAACTACAGTATGCCATAGATGTTAGGAATTCCCTTTGATCCTCCTCAGGGGATGCTATCTTGACTTCTAGAGCTCTACAATGCTCTGTAACAATATTGATGATTAGTTTTAACAGGCATTTCTGATCATTTTAAACCATGTGAATTTGGACATTTCATTGGTCAAGTATGAACACCAGTTGCTTACTGGCTTTAAATCAGAAACAGCCCTAATGTTAAAGACTGCATTTGAATGTGTGTGGCAATGAGGAGCCCTAGTGAAACTAGAGTAAATGGAAATTAGAGGGAAATTCTCCATTGTTTTGAATCATACTTCACATAAAAAAAAGGTTGTCATTGTTGGAGATCAGTCATCTCAAGATATCCAGGATATCTTTGCAGTGTTCCTAGACTCAAAAATCTTCAACAGTTTCATCAATAACCTTCCCTTCATCATAAGGTCAAAAATGGGGATGTTGCTGCTGATTGTACAAATGTTCATCACTATATGCAACTCCCTAGAGGCTGTATCAATCCATGTCCAAATGCAGCAAGACCAGGACAATAGCTAGGCCTGGGCTGATAAGTGGCAAGAAATATTCATGCTACATAAGTACCAAACCATGTTCATCTCCAACAAGAGAAACTCTAACCATTGCACCTTGACATTCAGTGATGATAATGACATTGAATGTCCTACTAACAATGTCCTGGGAGCTACCATTAACCAAAAACTGAACTTGACCAGCCTTATATACTTACACATCACCTCAAGTCAGACGCTAGAAATCCTGCTGATATGGATCAGACCAACCCCCCTCAAAACATATCAAGGAGATAGCCGAGACTCTAACTTTTAACTTATTTAAAGGCAAGTGTAAGCCATTGTGTTCCAGATGTGATTCGCTTGGTCAAACTACAGGCTTTAAGCAAAACACACTTGTATTTTAACTGTTGTGTAAGAATAAAGCAAAAAAAAAAGAATTGGCATAACTTTAACTCAGTAAAAATACTTAACAAAATAATATATTCCTTAACTACTAATCATCAACTGTTCCAATATAACAGCAGCCCATAAGCAGACCCTTGGCAAAGGCAAAATCAGCAAAGCAGGTTTTCTCACATGCTCTCTCCAGTCCAGGAGAAAGAAACAATGAAACAAGCAATCTAGCAACAGAGAAAGAATTCAAACTTTTAACTGCAGTTATATCTAGCCGCTTCAAAGCCAAAAACCCCAACTTCTACTGAAAACAAAATTAAACAGGAGGGCTGTGCCAGCCTGAATTCACCCACTCATGCTTCTTTTGTCTAGTTTTAAGAAAACACACAGTGCTCAAAGTTGTTTACCTGCTGCTTCTGAAGCAGATATTCCAGTACCACTTGAAACACCTCTCAGTAAGAAAAACAGTGGAGAACAAAACCCTCTTCAAGGCTCAGTACTGCAGTAAATAACTCACCTACTGAGTCCCCAAAGACTTTCCACCATCTACAGGGCACAAATCAGGAGTACGATGTTATCCTCCCTGCTTACCTGGATGAGCACAGTTCCAACAACACTCAAGAAGCTTGAAACACCCCAGGAAAATGCGGCCTACTTGATTGGTATCACACCTATAAAATTCGCTCCCACTACCAGCTCTCTGGACAAGCATTATGACTTAGTGCTATTCTCTTTCCTTGCCCCATTGTATTAATAATCATCTAATGCTCTCTTGAATGCCTGAATTGAACCTGCCTCCACCACAGTTCCAGGCATTAAGTCCCAGATGCTAATTACATGGTGTGTGAAAAGGTTTTTCTCACATCAGATTTGCTTCTTTTGCAGCTTAATGTACATAATAACAACCACTGATTTTAAGCTTTTCTGTACAAGACTTTTTTTTACAAGTAGCCAGAAATTCGTAGATTCACAAGAATATTAAATCACAATCTCATTCCACTTTATTTCTATCCAAAAAAAAACATCAGTTCTACTTCCTGTTAAAATGTAACCATGTCCTGAGCCAAACATTCTGAGTTATGTACACTGTCCTTCTCCATTACACTCTCTGCATGTCATTAATAAAATATGAATAACGTATTGATGGTTATCATGGCCAGGGATACACTATCACGCATTCGTATTCCTCCCAAAAGCAACTTGTTGCCCATGGTTTAATGGTTTTCGCAAAACTAAATTATGCCAAAAATTAGGGGGGAATTAGTAGCATCTCATTAACTTCAAAAGCACATTAGAATAATTTAATTTTATACAGAAGGCAACTTCACTATCTGTGTAATACAGGCTTATGCCAAAACTAGCCTAGAAGATACTTTGTATAATGTAAATTCATCAAAATTGAAAACATTGAAGTTTTTTGAGATTAAATTGTTAAAGTCAACAGTTTTAAAGGATTATTAATAATAAAGTTCACATTTGTTAAAGTAAAAGACAAAACATGATACTATAACATAACGGGGATAATTTTCTCATTCCTTGTAAAATCTGACTGATTTTCATTACAACAAAAGGTATCATTAAAGGGTTGCCTTAATCTCTGAAGAGTAATTCTGGCAATTTGCTCTCCTGGGATGAATAATTGTTCCAATATTAAAGAAAATGTGGACAGGGCCTGCAATGTGTGCAGTGAACTGATATGGTATAGGTGGTCACTTAGTTTAATATTAAACAGAAACCTTTCTGTTCACATAAGGAAAGAATAAAGAGAACATTTGTACTTTATGTAGAACTTACGTCCAAAATGGCCCAAGAATATCACAATCAATGTATTATTTTTTGAAGTGTACTTAAAGTTAAGTGGACAAATATGGCACCACAAACAACAAATATTGAATAACCATTCAGCAATCATGAATTAAGGATTGTTGCCCAGAACAAGAAAAGAAATCTGTTGAGCATTGAGTAGTGCCATTGGATCATTTACATATCTTAAATTAAGAGTTATCCATGAGATTTCAGTATCAGGTCTTACCCAAAAGATTATGGCAACAATACAAAATTCACTCAGCACTTCATTGATTTACCAACTCAAGGTTATATCATCTGCTGAATTATGCATCAAAGCCAGATGAACTCTCACATGCATTAGTGTCACTTGTGTTTGGAAAACCCCGTTGTGAAGCAATTGAGTTAAATGGACTGATAATTCAAACTTATATCTAAGGTTGTGTCAAAGTAAATCCTTCACAGGCTCATCGCTCCTACTAGAAATTTTGAACTCAGCACACTTTATTCGCAAAATGTAAATCAGGTAGAAAAGTACTTATTGTGTAGTCAGGATTTAACTTTCCTCCAATCCTCCTTCAAAAAAGCAAATCGAAAAATTGATGGTAATTAAAAACAAATTTCAATTGAATAAATTACTGTTCAACAAATTAATAAATTAACATTTGTTATAGTAAAAGCCAAAACATTCCAAAATAATGTCAGCTGCTAAAGCTTGGTTCACAGCTGCATTTTTCATTGCATACTCTTGGAAGAATTGAACACAATTTATTGTATTGTAATGTTCTCTTTGTTTTTCATTGTCCTGTAGTGTATAGTTTTCACATTACTTGGAAAGATTCAATGTACCCATCTCTTGGGACGATCTCTCTCAGGCTGAAGGATGAAGTAAAAACAGATTACCCTTAACATCACCAAGGCAAAGATTTATTAGTTAAAAACCTTCAGTGGAAAGCTGTCAGATATATTTATATGCATTTTCAGAAAGCTATTGGTTAACCGATGCACAGTAGCACATACATTAGATTGACTGCTTCTTGATGGATTCCTTCCCTGAATTCCTGAAAAGAGCATTTTCTGCTTGCAATCTTAACTGTTTCCAGCCCATGACCTTGTTTAGAAAGGGAATTGAATTGGCCAATAACAATCCTTTCATATGTCGTGGTCATTCAACAAATGTTGATGGCCATCTCTATGTCAAATTTGCCAGATTAGATTGAATGATTAATCTCTTGTGGATTGAAATTTAACGTATTAAACAATAAAGAGGCTGCAATGATACATAAATAGGTTTCATGAGTGGGCAATGATCTGGTGAATGGAGTACATTGTGTGAAAATGTGAAATTGTCCGTTTGGCAGGAGGAATAAAAAGATTATTATCTAAATTATGAGAGATTACAGAGTTCTGAGATGCAGAGGCAAAAGGTTATTAAGCAGGTGCAATAAGTAATTAGGGTAGCTAATAGAATGTTATTGTTTATTGAAAGGGGAACTGAAAACAAAACTAAGGAAGTTATGGTTTAGTTATGTACAGCATTGATGAGCCCACATCTGGAATACTATGTACAGTATTTGACACTTTATTTAAGGAAGAATATAAATGCATTGAAAGCAGGTTGTGAAAGTTTACTGAATTAATATTTGGAATGCCTGGCTTGCTTTATGGGGAAAGGTCAGACAGGATAGGCTTGTGTCAGCTGGAGTTTCGAGAGTGAGCACTCATTTGATTGAAACATATTAGATCCAGTTTCCTTTTGTAGAAGAATGTAGAACTAGGAGTCACTGTTTTAAAATAAAGGGTAACCTGTTTAAGATAGAGATGAGAAGAGATTCTTTTCTCATAGAAGATTGCATGTGTCTCTGGAGTACTCTTGCTGCAAGGTAGAAAAGCAGGATATTTGAATCTTTTGAACATAATTTTGGATTGTTTCTTGAAAGCTAAGGGGAAGGACGCTGTTGGTTGGGGGGGGATTGATAATTAATCAGATCACATTGAACAGTAAAACAGGCTCAAGGAACGTACTCCTGCTTCTGATCTATATGGTTGCATGTGGCTCATCAAGTTAAGACCATTTTTGGTAAAGAAACTGCAATTGTGAGGATTCACACGGTGAGATGGCTATGTTGCCTTTTTGAGTTTAAACAAAAATGCTGCCTGCAGATAAGAAAGACAATGAAAAGGCAGGAACACTTGGAGAAATATCGGACCCCTTGCATATATGCTTCGTCTGGCCTGCAGAAAAGGTGACCGAGAACCCAGACATCAATCACATCTAACTTATTCATTTTCTGAAGAAACAATGGGAAACTAACCTCATTCTTTTAATAGGATTCTTGCAAACCTCTTCCGCCCCATGTGTTTAAATTCCTTGACCACTGTTCTCCTAAAGAAGATTCTGAGCAGTCCTAAAACCTCTTACGGGCATGGTGGCACAGTGGTTAGCACTGCTACCTCACAGTGCCAGAGACCCAGGTTCAATTCCCACCTCGGGCAACTGACTGTGGAGTTTGCACATTCTCCCCGTGTCTGCGTGGGTTTCCTCCTGATGCTCTGGTTTCCTCCCACAGTCCAAAAATGTGCAGGTTAGGTGAATTGGCCATGCTAAATTGCCTGCAGTGTTAGGTGAAGGGGTAAACGTAGGGGAATGGGTCTGGGTGGGTTGCTCTTCGGCGGGTCGGTGTGGACTTGTTGGGCCAAAGGGCCTGTTTCCACACTGTAAGTAATCTAATCTCTATTGAATGAGTTTGTGTGTGTATGAATATGTGAATGAATCTAGTGATCATTTTTGGATTACTTAGCGTTTTAAAATAAACAATTTTAAAAATAAAAAAATCTCTGAAAGTCTTCTGCTGTATAATCACTTGATATTTTACACAGAATTAAAATTAACACATGTACTATGCCTGTTCTTTAAATTCACTGATCACATGCAGTTTCAAAAGGTGACCAGGAATGTCACTGATTCCCTTTAACTTGATGATGCCATTTTTTTTTAATTTAACTAGCCGCCTGTGTCAACTGGAGTTGGAAAAATGTTATGCCAATTAAAGTAGTTGTTTGTTATCATTTCCACAGAGATGGCATTATGTCGTTATCAATATTTGGCTGCTTTCCACATTTGTAATTGTCTCAGTAGAAGGGCCTCAAGTTCATACTCTGAAGCCCAAAATGGTTAATAAATTATTATTTTTCTTTGATGTGGGCTTAAGCTTCAAACAGGCTTTCATAAATGTCAGTGTTTTTTTTTAACTAGAGTAGAGGATAAATTATATAATTAGACCTTTTCTTCATTTTCATTTCAGAATGGCTCTTGAGGTACCTCTCCATGGTGATGGTGGAGGTCATGAGTTGGCACTAACTTGCATGGGACATGAAGTTTGGGAATGTTGGTTATCATTAGGGGGACACAGGGTCTGTAATGAGCCAGGTGCTCAGTTGGGAGTGTGGATTAATATGGGACCGATTGAGATTGGGAGTGGCTGAAAGGCTGATGGAGTGTGATAGTTGAAGACCAGCAAGCATAAAATTCATGGAAACAAGTCTGAGAAGCAGTGGGGGCCTTTTAAATAGCCTACCACAGCATGTTGAAACCTTGACCACCTCCCAGTTCCACTGCCATGCCTGCTACCCCCACTCTCACTCTGCCCAGAGCAAACATTTTATCTGACAGCCAGTTTCGCCAGAAGGGGTTGATGCTCGCTGGGACATTTCCTAACACTAACTCATGCCTCAGGAGCAGAAGTGCAGACCAGTGTTTCCGGCTATAATCTATCATCAAAACCACTTTTGCTTTAGCTTTGATTGTATTAAAATCTTATGAGTTTAATTTGGAATTTTGGTTGCAGAAAAACAAGTAAAATTAACTTGGAAATTTTCAGGCTAAAATCAAAATTCATTTTTTGCAAAGATGTACTATTGCCATAAAATATATAGGCAACTCTGTCAGAAGTAAATTGTTAATTTTATAACTAATATGTATAACTAATAAAAGTAAATGGTACTGTACCGCAGTGGGACTCTTTGGGATTGACTTCAGTTTATCTTTCTTAAGGACTGGCTGCTGAAATTGATACAAGTTATATAATTTGACATCTTGCATGTGCCTTATTCTTGCATATGTATAGGAGTCCATTTGCACTACTTAACCTATTTAGGTATATTATTTGCCAAACATGTCAGCACACCAGTAAAAACTACAGATATTCAAATTCCCTAAGTACTAAGTACTGTGGGCAGCATGGTAGCTCAGTGGTTAGCACTGCCGCCTCACAGCTCCAGGGACCCGGGTTTGATTCCAGCCTTGGGTGACTGCGTGAAGTTTACACATTCTTTCTGTGCCTGCGTAGGTTTCCTCCGGGTGCTCTGGTTTCCTCCCATACTCCAAAGATGTGGAGGTTAGGTGATTGGCCATGTTAAATTGCCTTTAGTGTTCAGGGATGTGCAGGTTAGGTGCATTAGTCAGGCTACATGTCAAGTAGTATGGGAGTGGGTCTTTGGAGGGTCGATGTGGACTTGTTCAGCCAAAGGGCCTGTTGCCACACTGTACAGATTAAAAAAAAAAGTTTCCCTTTCAGAGTTTTACAGTTACTATTGATTGTACTTAATAGTGAATCTGATCATCTGACAAAGGAAAACATTATTAAAAGCTTTAGGGTGTAGGTTTGCTCGCTGAGATGTAGGATTGATATCCAGACGTTTCATTACCAGGCTTGGTAACATCATCAGTGGCGACCTCCAAGTGAAGCGAAGCTGTTGTCTCCTGCTTTCTATTTATATCTTTCTCCTGGATGGGGTTCCTGGGGTTTGTGGTGATGTCATTTCCTGTTCGTTTTCTGAGGGGTTGATAGATGGCATCCAGATCTATGTGCTTGTTTATGGCGTTGTGGTTGGAGTGCCAGGCCTCTAGGAATTCTCCGGCATGTCTTTGCTTAGCCTGTCCCAGGATAGATGT
>NC_057731.1:38099667-38127444 GCF_004010195.1 Chiloscyllium plagiosum
ACATGCCAGAGAATTCCTAGAGGCGTGGCACTCCAACCACAACGCCATAAACAAGCACATAGATCTGGATGCCATCTATCAACCCCTCAGAAAACGAACAGGAAATGACATCACCAGGAACCCCATCCAGGAGAAAGATATAAATAGAAAGCAGGAGACAACAGCTTCGCTTCACTTGGAGGTCGCCACTGATGATGTTACCTAGCCAGGTAATGAAACGTCTGGATATCAAACCTACAGCTCAGCGAGCAAACCTACATCCTAAACCTCAACCTGAGCTACAAACCATTATTAAAAGCTTTAAAATGTGAGACATTTTAACACATTCAGAATGATAATATTGACTTGTAACCAAACTTTCTCAAGTAAATAAGAGTTTGATTTTTTTTGTTCTTTTGTGGGATGTGGCCAGTATTTATTGCCCATCCCTATGTGCTCATAAGGAGATGGTAGGGAGCAGCTTTCTTGAACCTTGGCACTCCATTTTTAGATTAGATTAGATTACTTACAGTGTGGAAACAGGCCCTTCGGCCCAACAAGTCCACACCGACCCGCCGAAGCGCAACCCACCCATACCCCTACCTTTACCCCTTTAACCTAACACTACGGGCAATTTAGCATGGCCAATTCACCTGACCCGCACATCTTTGGACTGTGGGAGGAAACCGGAGCACCCGGAGGAAACCCACGCAGACACGGGGAGAATGTGCAAACTCCACACAGTCAGTCGCCTGAGTCGGGAATTGAACCCGGGTCTACAGGCGCTGTGAGGCAGCAGTGCTAACCACTGGGCCACCGTGCCCAGTGTGGGTAGATGCACAATTTTGTTAGAAAAGGAGTTTTAGGATTTTGACCCAGTTACAACTGTTAGGATGGTAAATGCCTTGCAAGGGACCTTTTAGATGATCGTGTATTGAGGTTGGTCTGTGTAGTCTAAGAAATCCTGGTGATATTCTACTGTGCATCTACACTGCTGCTACTGAGTTTTGCTGGTGGAGGGTGTGAATTTTGGATATGGTGCCAATCAAGCAACTACTGTATCCTGAATTGGTATCAAGTGCCTTGAGTGTTGTTGGAGCTGCAGTCATCCAAGCAAGTGGGAAGTATTCCATCATGCTCCCTGATTTGTGCCTTGTTGATGTTAGATAGGCTGGGGAGAGTCAGGAGGTGAATGACTCGCTGCAGGATTCCTAGCGTCTAAACTGTTCTTGTAGCCAATATATTTGTACGGCTAGTATATTTCAGTTTCTGGTCAATGGTAACTCCCCCAGGATGTTGGGGCAATTGAATATCAGGTGAACATCATCTGTCACTTGTGTAGTGCTAATGACAACTGCAACTAGTCAATCCAAGTCTAGGTATTATGTAGGTCTTGAGATTGAGATTTGAATGATATAGATTTGTTAAGGCTCCTCGACATGACACTTGATCAAATGATAAGGGCTGTCATTCTCACCTCACTTGTTTTGAACTAAGGCCATGAGATCAGAAGCAGTGTTCCGCCTGGCACTGTTGGTGACACCTTCCATCACTTTATTGTTGCAATGTAGCAATGATAAATAGTTACTGCTCAGTCAGTTATTTCCTGTTAACCTCCCATAGAGGGAGGATAAGGGAACAGCCTGCATTTATTTAGCATCTCTAACATAGCATCCCAGAGCACTTAACAGCAGATTAAGAGCAAGTTTTAAGGAGTGATGTAAAGGAGTTGGGAGAACTAGAGAGCTTTAGGGAGGAAATTCCACAGCCAGCTTATGCTTTGACAGCTAATGGCACAGTTACCAATAATGGACTAATCGAAACCATGGAAATAAGAATTTAGAGGAAGTCAGATACTGTGAAAGATAAGTATGGAAATAGGAAGTAGTGGAGCAAAATAATGATTTGAAAAAAAATGATGAGTATTTTGAAATCGAGAAATTGTTTAAATAGAAACCAGTATAGATCAGTGAGTATAGTGTGGTGAGTGAACAGGGTGACACATTCACTCAGTGATTAGCTCTGCTGCCTCACTGTGCCAGGCACCCGGGTTCAATTCCACTCTGGGACAGCTGTCTGTCTGGAGTTTACATATTCTCCCCATGTCTGTGTGGGTTTCCTCTGGTTTCTTCCCATAGCCCAAAGATGTGCAGCTTAGGTGGATTGGCCATGCTAAATTGTCCACAGAATGTTGATGAATATGCAGGCTAGGTGGGTTAGCCATTGGAATTGCCGGGTTACAGGGATAGGATGGGAGGGTGATGTTGGTCTGGGTGGGATGCTCTTTAGAGGATCGATGTGCACCCGATGGGCTGAATGTCCTGTTTCCATACTGTAGGGATTCTGTGATGGGATGAGTCAGGACACAGGCAGCAGAGTTTTTTTAATAGCAGATAGTTATTGAAGTTTGAATGTAAGAGATTGGCCAGATTGTTGGACTCGTCATGATAAGAGATAAGAAATAATGGATTGGGGTTTTAACAGGTGATGGTCTGAGGTTGAGGAAAGGTCAGAAAATGTTACAATGATGGAAAAAAAGTGAACTTAATGATGACAAGTACATGGTTGGAAACATGACACCAAGATTATGAACAATAAGGTTTAGCCTCAGTGACTAGGGAGCTGAGGTTGTGGCAAGAACTGACAAATTGGTTTCAGTCTTTCCAATGTGGAGCTGGAGAAAATTACTGCTCATTCAAGACCAGATTTTGAAGAAGCAGTATGATAATTGAGAGACAATGAAGAGATCAAGAGAGGAGGAGTGGTGACTAGAGTCAGCTGCTGTCTGCAGTCTTGTGGAAACTGACCATGTGTTTTCCATACATCTGTACTAGAGGTACAGATGTATGTTATGAGTCAAAGGACCACAGGATAAGTCCTTGTGGAACATCAGAAATAACAGTATGGGAGCAGGAAAAGAAGCCTGGCAGGGGATTCTCTGGCAATAATAACATAGATGATGGTGGACTGTATAGTGCCACAAAGCTGAACAATGGTGGAGAAGTGTGTTACCTAGCCAAGCACTATTAGATTAGATTCCCTACAATGTGGAAACAGGCCCTTCGGCCCAACAAGTCCACACTGACCCTCCCTACAGCAACCCACCCATTCCCCTACATTTACCCATGACTAGTCCACCTAACACTAAGGACGATTTAGCATGGCCAATTCACCTGACCTGCACATCTTTGGGCTGTGGGAGGAAACCGGAGCACCCGGAGGAAACCCACGCAGACAAGGGGAGAACGTGCAAACTCCACACAGACAGTTGCCTGAGCTGGGAATCGAACCCGGGTCCCTGTCGCTGTGAGGCAGCAGTGCTAACCACTGTGCCGCCCCTGTCTGCTGACCTACCAGAGAAAAACAGTAAAGGTAGAACCATGTCAAAGATTACGTAAATTGAGAACTAGAGGGATAGTTTGCTTTATCTTGGACACGATGAATCAGATGTATTTGTAATTTTGGTAAGATCTGTTTGAGAACTATTAGGAGATAGAAACCTGATTGTAAAGTTTCAGGCATGAAGTTCTGGTAAAGATGGGCACCGCAACAACACGTTTAAGGGCTTTGAGGAGGAAACAGGGATGGGAGATCAGATAGTAGTTTGTAACAACAAAATGTTCAAGTTTGTTGCTTGAGGAGGGGTGATGAAAGAGATTTGAAGGGGAGAAGAATAGCGCATTACAATATAAACTAACATGTGAGCCAGTAAGGTATGTTGGAAAGTGAACAGTTAGTGGGAGTTAGGCTGAGAGAGCAGAAGGGATGGATACTTAGGACCAGGGCAGGTGTGAGTTTTGGAGGACATTAAACCTAATGGGGAAAAAAAGCCCGAAAGGGAAGAAAACAGCAGATCATGTGGTCTGGCTTCCTTCCCTTAATTACACTCTAATAAAGGAATATATTAACAGTACTTTTTTTATTATTAACATCATTCAATTCTCATGAGTTATTTGCATCCTCTCTTTGAATGTCTTCCCATAAGCTAGGACCTGACTTGAAGGTTCCGTGATATCATATAGTGATAGAGTCACACAACATAGAGGCAGGCCCTTTGGCCCACCATGTCTATGCCGACCAACAAACTACACTTGGTCCATACAGTACTATGCCCTGGCATTTTAAATGCTTGTCTAGATGCTTCTTAAATGTTGTGAGAGTACCTGCCTCCATCATGTATCTCATGTAACATGTTCTACATCTTCACCAACCTCTATGGGGGGAGAAGTTTCCTCGTTCCCTTCTAAACCACTTAATTCTCACTTTGAACTTGTGCCCCCAGCCTTGAAAGCATCTACAATGGGGAAAGGATTCTAATGACCTACCTTATCTGCGCCTCTCATAATTTGGTATACCTCAATTCCTGATGAAGGGCTTTTGCCCGCAATGTCGATTTTCCAGCATCTAGGATGCTGCCTGACCTGCTGTGCTTTTCCAACACCACACTGTCGACTCTAATCTCCAGCATCTGCAGTCCTCACTTTCACCTACCTCAATTAGTTCCCCACCTCAGCCTCCTCTGCTCAGGACAAAACAACCCAGTCTCTCCTCATAACTGAGACTTTCCATCTCTGATAACATCTTGGTGAATCTCCTCTGCATCATCTCCTGTACGATTACGTCCATTTGATAGTCAGGGTGCAGGGGAAGGATCCAGAGCTACAGAGTTTTCAATCTGTGGCCTAACCAATATGAAACTGTAACAAGACTTCCTAACTCCCTGTCTAATGAAGGCAAACTTCCTGTACGCTGATCTTTGTATTACCAGAAGTGCTTTACACAATTGACTGAAGATCTGTTTTCAATTATCCTTTTAGCTTAACCAATTACAGCCTTCATTTTCTTTAGTTGTTCCTTTTATTTGAATCTGTGTAGTTGAGTATCAGATATTTGCTTTTTGGAGAAATGTAAGATTACAGTTGGGATTTCAGAAAGGAGCAGTGACCCCACAAACCATCAAGAAAAATACAGACCCTGGAAGCAATAATCCTGTTCAATGTGGTTCAAATTATTGGATTTTAGAACAAACACAGGATGGATGTGCACCAATTTGCATTAATTGTGAAAATTGACCTCAATATCATTATTTACAGTTATGTCATTTCAATCAAGTAAATTTTAACTAGCATCAACAAAAAAGTTTTAAATGTGCCGTTTGCAGGATTTTGACATGTGTAAATTGACTGTCATGTTTGCTGATATGGTGACAGTGAGTGACTATCAAAAAGACTTTATATTGGCTGTGAAATGCTTTATGACATGCTGAGGATGCAAAAGCCACCTTATAAACACAAAAGATAAAATACTGCAGAAACTGGAAAACTGAAATATAACAGAAAATGCCAGAAGTACTTATGAGGTCAGGCAGGGTCATATAAATACATGTCTTTCTTATAAGTACCATTACAGTATAATGTCCTATCTCGATTTATTACTGCAGCACAATGAGTTTTGGAATTTATAACTCTGTGGACAACAATATTCTCTTTCAATTGATTCAGAAGCTGCACATAATATGTTGCAGAAACAAAAAACCTTGGCACCATTGTAAGATGCCTGAAAGAAGTGCATTATTCTAACCCATTTCTATGAGACACATCTGGAGCCATGTCCTTTATCCCTCTTGTGTTTAAATTCCATTCATGTGAGGAAGAGATGTTTCAAAAAGAAAATTCTATATTTTGCTCACCAGACTAATACCTACTAATACTAATACTTTTAGCAATTGTACTTTTCTATGGTAACGAATACGAAAATATCATCAACCGATGCCTGAAATAGCAACACTTTTTTTATTTCATCAAGCCCACCATAAGGAAAATACAATTCTAAATACCTACTGTAAATACCATATTCACAGAAGTAGGGTGTGTATACAATAATTATCTAAAGTTTGATTTATCAGAGTTATTTGGAGCATAGTTTACTGGAAGCTTAATTTGAAACTTGGGTTGCAAAAATAGTAAATACAGATGCCACAGGTTAGTTAGATTTGGTTCTCAGTTTGATTTGTAATTGGTGAAGACTAGTTAGAATAAAGATGGTCTATAATCTGTAGTTCAGACAATTTGAAGGTTTTTAGGTATTAAAACTAGGCTACCTTCAAATGTTAAGAGAGACCTGAAATTCTCTGGAAAAGTAAAGGCTGAGGGGTAACCCAATAATGTTATGTAGACTACCGATTAAGATTACTACCGATGCCACGTGCTCATGATAATTGGAATAACAGGATATACCAAATGATACATGGGTGGGGAAACATTGTAGTAGAGCAGGATTCAGTTTCCTGCGACATTGAGGCTGGCTTTGGAGAGGATGAAACTGAAACAAGGAGTACGGGTTGCTTCTGGACTTCACCAGGGCTAGTGTCCTCTGGGGATATGTGGTGATGTTGTGGGTGAAGAGTTGCTCATGCTGTCAGAGAGATTTTAATCTAGAATGAAAGGGGGATGGGAATCTGATCAGGAAGTCATAGAAGGGGGTAAAAATGGGAGTCAGAAAAAACAAGGACGAGAAACAAATGGACCATAATGCAAAATAAAGTTAGGATAACAAATAAGGGTAAAAACACAATTCTTTTGTCAAGAATTGGTATCTCAATATACAGAACATTTGGCAATGGTTAATATTTAAAGAAAGTATGCATGAATTACAACAATTAGTAATTCCTACGTGGCACAAAAAATGAAATAGAAAATGTGCCTCAAATAAGGTTAGAAAAAGAAATTAGGGAAAGTATTAGATCCAATGAGGAGACATAAAATTGGTAGAAGGAGCAGCAAGACTAAGAATTGGGCACATTTTATAATTCAGGAAAAGAGGACAAAAACTTTGACCAAGAGGGGAAATAGAGTGTGAGACTAAAGCTGGACAGAGCGTAAAACCTAACTGTAAAGCCTTATATAAATGTATGAAGAGAAGAAGGATACTAACGACAAATGGTCAGAAGGTAGGAAATTATAATGCAGAACAAAGAAGTGACAGAAGAACTTGGTTCTGTCTTCACAAAAAGTATCACAAATAACCTCTCAGAAATGTTAGGGAACCCAGGATATGATGAGAGGGAAGAATTCAAGAAAATCGTGTTAATAAAATAATAGTGTTAGGGACATTAATGGGGTTAAAGGCTAACAAATCACCAATCATTATTGCCTGCTGATCTGTATCCCAGAGTACGAAAGGAAGTGGCCCTGGAAATAATGGATGCATTGGATGGTCATCTTCCGAAACTCTATAGACTCTTGAGCAGCTCCTATAGACTGGAGGGTGTCAAATATAATCCTTCAATTTAAAAAGGGAGGAAGAAAATGTCTGTAGTGGAGAAAAATGCTAGAGTCTGTCATAAAAGACTTAAGAGAATATTTTGAAAGCATTATTGAGGAATACACAAAGCAAGCACGGGTTTATGATAGGCAAATAATGTTTAAAGCTACTGGAGTTTTTTCAGGATGTAGCTAGTAGATTAGATAAAGAAGAAACAGTGGATATGGTGTATTTGGATTTTCAGGAGGCTTTTGATAAAGTCCTACACAAGAGGTTAGTGGGCAAAACTAAAGCATACTAGATTGGAAATAGTACACTGGTATGGGTTGAAAATTGGTTGAAAAAGAGGAAACAGGACAGTAGGCAATGACTAGTGGGGTATCAAAACAATCAGTGCTTAGACCTCAGCTATTCATAATATATATATATGACCCAGAGAAGGGAACCAAAGGCAACATTTCAAAGTAATTCAGACAAGTTGAGTGCGTGAACAAACACAGAGTAGACACAGTACAGCATGGCTAAATGTGAATTTATACACTTCAATGTTAAAAAAAGAGATGAAGAGTATTACTTTAATGATGATTTATTCAAAAAATATGGATTTACAAAAGAATCTGGTCTGTTTGTACACCAGTCAATGAAAATAGATAGGCAAATGCAGCAAACAATAAGGAAGGTGAATGCCATATTGGCATTCATAGCAAAATGATTTGAATTCAGAGGTAAAGATGACTTACTGCAGTTATGCAGGATTTTTGTCAGACCACAGATGGAGTATTAGTGCCTAAGAAAAGATATGCTTGTCATAGAGGGAGTGCATGAAAGTTCACCAGGCTGATATGGAAATGGCAGGACTACCCTACGAGGAGAAATTGGTTCAACTGAGCCTATATTCATTGTGTTTAGAAGCAAAAGGATCTGATTAAAACTTATAAAAGTCCAGCAAACTAGAAAGACTTGATGCAGGGAGGATGTTTTCTTTGGTTCATGGGTCTAAAACTAGGAGTTATAATCTTGGGGTATAGGTCAACCAATTTCAGACTGAGGTTAGGAAAAATGTTTTCACTCAAAGGGAGGTGAACCTATTGAATTCTATATGGAAGGCTGTGGAGACCAAGTGACTGAATATATTCAAGAAAAAGATAGATATCTCTTTAGATATTAAAGTCATCAAGGGGTGTGAGGAGAAAGCAGGAATGTGATATTGAGATAGAGGATCAGACATGATCACCTTGAGTGGCAGAGAAGGCTGGAAGATTGAATAACCTATTCTTGCTTTTAGTTTCTATGTTTCGTGTATCTAATTGTAATTTGAAGCAAATAGCATGGCATGTATTTTATACCTGTTTTACTGAAAGTTTTATGAACTTATTGAATATTAAAAAACATTTGTATTGAACACATTGATTTGTATATTTGTATTAGGGAAAAGCTAAGTTAATCAGAGCAACTTCATACAAGTTGACAAAGGCTCTGTGGGATTGATTAGCATATCTAAATAAAGTATAAGTTCAACATTTACTACTTCTTCATGTATATACATGAAAGCCAGCATTCACCCCACATGAGAAAAACTGCAATAAATGTTGGATGAAAGTAATACATGAAGTCTGTTTAATTATCTAATTTGCTTTTCTTTTAAGTAGAACAAATTTTCAGTAACATGTTAAGCAATATTGCATGCAGAAAGGTATTCATGCTACTAATTTTCATGAAATATCCTCTTTCCCACCTGATATTTCCTCACATAATCAATCTCAGCCAACCATTCACTTCAGGACTTAAACTATTTAAAATATAATTATTCTTAAATACTTCAAAGCACTTCAAAATTCAATTAAGTGTTTTCAGATACATATGAAATTCAAACCCTGAAAGAAAGTGGACATTTGTAATGAACATTTGAGGCACTATATTTATATAAAGGCTTCAACTTGCTGTATATTTAAATTTATTTGACCCGTGCTTCTGTGAATCATCGTAACATAGTTAATGAAATTCCTTTAGACCTCAAGTTTTGAGTAATGAATTGTTCTTCATTTAATTGTATTGCTTTGATAACTAGGAACAGTACTGGACTGGAGAACACAATAAATGAATTTCATAAGATGATTTATGTGACATCTTGAAAAATGATCTCTTGTAGTGACCTGATTTAATGGAAATCAAACAGCATTGCCATACCAAAAACACTTTTTCGAAGTTGGAGTGGATAGTCTTTTCACTGTGCAGAAAAACAACCAGTATGTCGTAAAGGCTAATGGAGCTCCAAGTAAATCATTTTTCATTTTTGTTTCTGCAGGTCTTGCCATAGCCAGTGCACTTATAGATATTTCTCAACAAAAACCAAATGAGTGCAAAGAGAAGACCTCAGCAGTTAGAAACAGAAAACAACTCCCTCCAACACATCAAGGAACTTGTGTATAAATTGTATAAAAACTCACTTGTTTATCTTTAATCTTTTTTTCCTTTTGATATGGCTTTATTTATGAAGCCACTCAACAGCCTCAGACTTTGAAGGGGCAACAGCATAAGAATATTAAAACGTGGGCCCTGTCATCTCCATATATAAAGTCAGAGATGGGTCCTGTACCAGTCAATAGGGGTTAGACTTGTCTTCCATGCTGTCATTTTGATTTATTACATTTTCACATCATTAGTCATATTTTTGAAAACGATCATGAAAATAAAATTTAAAATGCTCAATGACCACAGATTTCTTTTCCCTTTTAGGAACATGTTGAAGGCAATTGATTGTGTATGAATAACTATCAGTCTTTTTAAGATTGTCAAAGTATTAATGTAAATATGTTAACGGGAATGAATGTTTTTGATATATGTGGTACTGCAACTTTGGTAACTGTGAAGGGGAGGAGAGAAATGTGTAAATGTGGATACATTTGTAACCATCTCGGAAGTCTGCGGTTATTTTTATTCTACAGTGGACATATGGAATAATACCGCTGTTGGCGGTTTGATTCATGGTTGCTTGCATGTTACAATGGTGCTGGAGCAATAATTAGAAATCAATAGTATGCTAATTATTTGAAAAAAATACAAGTGTTGCAATTTATAATATTCTTGGATTCTGCGTTTACATTTCAGTCTTCGTAAGGAATGCAGAAAATACTTCACTGCTGTCTTGTTGAATCACAGTATAGGAGAGCATTTATAAAAATGTTATTTATTGCAGACATCTAAGGGGAAAACCCCACATAATTACATTTTTTAAAACATAGTATATCCATTTTGTTGTTAGTTTACTGGGACAACTATATATGACAAAAGGAAAGAAAACACATCTTAGCATGGAAAGCAGATTGTGCAGTTCTGTCAGTGGTCATTATGTAAGTAACTTTGATAAACACTTGATTGAAATGATAGATATGTAATGGTGAAGGACACAGGGTAGAAGAATAACTTGAATTCATGCTTTTTTTTGTTTCTTGGGTGGGTTTAGGTGGCTGAGTTTGTCACATAACAATTTAGCTAAACAATAAATTTGAAAGAATATCTGCTTTTTCTAACTGAAATTTGATGTAATTTCTAAAAAAAAAGTGCATCAGGCTAGCATGGGACACTTGATTCAGTAATGTGTCTGACTCCAGTTTTCATATTTGAAGGAAATCTTCTTGTAGACTTACAGTAGACAATGATCTCGGACTTTTCCCTACTATGTATACAGAAGCTGTTCTTTATATGTAACATTTGTGTTGAATTGCACTGATCTATGGGATTTTAGTTCTAACCTATATTGGAAACACATTTCAAGTAATTGTGTATTAAGGAGTATGGAAGCCTCATTTTTTTTGCCTCATATTTCAGAAAAAGGTTCTGTGATTACCATTTTTTACTAATTTGTTTCATTCCATTTGTGTCTTGCTAGGTAATTCATAAAATTGTAAAGTATCACATCTGTAAATACACATCTGACAGGAGCAGTCAAGTGATTGCACAAATAAGTATTTTACACTGAAATATTTAGATTTGTATCATTAAAGAACAGCTCACTTAAATTTTGTGTTTACCTGGACCGATGTAAAACAGTTTTGAAGCTTCAACATAATAAAAAAAACTGAAAGTATTTTTCTTTCAATTTCTTTCTTGTATGTTGGAAAAGTTCTTCACTTGTAATGTTGTGTAGGCTTTCTGATATTGCGTGTGATAGCCCCAGGGGTACTAAAAGAAATAAAGCTGAATGTGTGCATGAAATGACAAAGTAACAATTGCTGGAGAATATGTATCAATGCTTTGTTATTCTTTGAGATTTGATTTAATCATAATTCCTGTGTTTTGTGCTGTCTTTGAATTCATCTTCACTCTTCTAATGGGAAAGTTGAAGAATTTTCTAATGCAGAAAATTCTACCATTTTGCAATGAAAATGGATTCAAACAACCTATATGCAGCATCTAGTTTATTTTTAATTTATAGTGTAAGATGAGGAGCAGGTCAACAGGAACGAAGTGACAATGGCCATAACCAATATTTGTTACACAGATTATAAACCTTTTAACAAGATGTACTGGGTGAAGGTAGGAATAGGGCATGATTGAAGTTTTGGATCATTTGTTAAATAGTAGTCTCAATAGATAAGGATATAGGGAATCCTCTACTTCAAAAGCTGCTAATGGAGTAGAACATATGAATTCAATATTCACAGTTGCACCAGGTAAATACTTGTTCTCACCATTGATTTCTCTTATAATCTTGTGATTTAAAAACACTTTGTAGTTATATACTTTCTTTTTAAAAAATCCATCAATATTTAGTTTTTGTGAGGAATAAACAAGATTACCATATCCTTTAAAAACTGCTGCTTGTTCAAACACTTCACGATTTGTGGTAAAGGTTTTTATGTCACTATGCAGAATCTTCTGTTAGCAGTGAAAGACCCACACTGTCTCTTTTGAGGAACGCCCGCCAGAATATCAGCCAATCAGGCAGTTTCCAGGACACCAGAGGGCCTTACTCTGGAATTAGGCTCCCACCACCACCAAAGGCAGAAGGATATTATTGATCATTAATTAAAGAGGAGACATCACTGAATAGCAGTCTCAACACAGCAAACCACTGGCCAATCAGAGTCCAGTCCCTGCAGTTGGCAATGTTGCAGCGGAGGCCATGGCTGGTTCTGGAAGAGCAACCCTGGAACTCCAGGAGTGAAGTAAGTGATGATTCAGGTAAGGATGTTTCATGAAGTGGTGGTGCAGAGTGATTAGATTAGATTACTTACAGTGTGGAAACAGGCCCTTCAGCCCAACAAGTCCACACCGACCCGCCAAAGCGCAACCCACCCATTCCCCTACACTTACCCCTTTACCTAATACTATGGGCAATTTAGCATGGCCAATTCACCTAACCTGCACATTCTTGGACTGTGGGAGGAAACCGGAGCACCCAGAGGAAACCCACGCAGACACAGGGAGAATATGCAAACTCCACACAGTCAGTCGCCTGACTCGGGAATTGAACCCGGGTCTCTGGTGCTGTGAGGCAGTAGTGCTAACTACTGTGCCACCATGCCACCCAAGGAGAGCTGAATCAAGGGGAGGTGATGGCCCAGTGGTATCACTGGACTCTTCTTACTGGGACCCAGCTAATTATGATTTGGATGAAGGGACTGAATACAATACATGCAAATTTGCAGATGACACTAAGCTGGGTGGCAGTGTGTGCTGTGAGGAGGATATTAAGAGGTGGCAGGGTGACTTGGAAAGACTGGCTGAGTTGGTAAGTACTTGGCAAATGCAATTAAATGTGAGGTTATCCACTTTGGTCGCAAAAATAGGAAGGCAGATTATTATCTGAATGGTGTCAGTTTAGGAAAAGGTGAGGTGCAGTGAGATCTGGATGTCATGGTAGAACAGTCATTGAAGGTTGGCATGCAGGTGCAGCTGGCAATGAGGAAAGTTATTGGCATGCTGTCCTTCACAGCAAGAGGATTTGAAAACAGAATAAAAAGGTCTTGCTGCAGTTATAAAGGGCCTTGGTGAGACCATACCTTGAGTATTGTGTGCAGTTTTGGTCCCCTCATCTGAGGGAGCATGTTCTTGCTATTGAGGGAGTCACAAAGGTTCACCAGACTGACTCGCAAGATAGCACGACTGACATATGAGGAAAGACTAGATGGACTGGGCTTGTACTCACTGGAATTTTAAAAAAATGAGGAGGGGTCTCACAGAAACATATAAAATCCTGCTGGACTGGACAGGCTAGATGTGGGAAGAATGTTTCCGATGTTGACGAAGTTCAGGACTAGGGGTCATAGTCTAAGAATAAGGGGTAAGCCATTCAGGACTGATATGAGGAAGAATTTCTCAACTCAGAGTGTTGGGGACCTGTGGAATTCTCTCCCACAGGGAGCTGTTGGGCCACTTTATTAGATATATTCAAGAGGGAGCTGGATGTGGTCATTGCAGCTGATGGGATCAAGGGGTATGGAGAGAAACTGGTAATGGGATACTGAGATTGCATGATCATCCATGATCATGTTGAATGGTGGTGCAAGCTCAAAGGGCTGAATATGGCCTCTCCTGCACCTATATTTTATATTTCTATATTTCAAATTCTGGGGAAGCAGGTTCAAATCCCACCATAGCAGATGATATAATTTGAACTCAATAAAGAATCAGGAATGAAGAGTCTAATGATGACCATGAAACTATTGCCAATTGTCAGAAAATGCTCAGCTGGTTCACTAATGTCCTTTAGGGAAGGAAGCATTTCATCCTTACCTGGTCTAGCCTACATGTGACTCCAGATCCACAGCAATGTGGTTGATTCTTAACTGCACTCTGGGCAATTCAGGATGACCAATAAATGCTCGCCTAGCCCATGTTGCCTACATCCCATGAATTAGTAAAAAGAAAGGGCAGGATATGGCTCTCAGCAAGGAACCTTCCTGTTTGATGTCCATGAACTCAGTCATGCAGTGAATTCCTTTAATGAAGCTACCCCCTTCCCCTCAACTGATAAGCAGCTACCGCTCTTTTTGTTTAAATCAAGTCTGCCTGCAGCTGCATTAATCCCAGCAACAGCAGGAAGAGACATTAAAGTGATTCTTCATTGGTCACTTAAGGGCCTAACTTGGTTGTATGTTGAACCTTACTGCCCAGGACATAATCCTGGTGCTGGAGGGAGAGTTTGGGTATATGGCCACTTCATCTAATGAATTGCCCTTCTCACCTCCTACATTGATCAAATAGGAAGCAGAAGATTCTGCCAGTTGCCTACAATTGAATGGGCATATGCTACAATTAAAAGAGCTTTTGTTAAGCTTTTTTTAATAGGATTAGATCGATTATGAGCATTTACCTGACCTACTTTTGTTGCAGATCTCCCATCTCAGGTGTTGTTTTGCACTTTCCCACACCTGTCTCCAAGCTCACCTACTTTTTTGACATTCTGAGCCCTAGATTCTATTTCTTGGATGTTCTTTTGAGCTTCCAGCCCTGTGCTTTGACTTCCTGTATGTATCACACCATTTGTATTTTGCTCCACCATGCTCATTCAGCAGAACCTTGTGCTTATTGCAAATTATTATTTGACAGCACTAATCTGCCCATTATCTCTCAGGGATGGCATCAAAGGTGTTAAGTTATGGAACTGGTAATTACATTATCTACAGTATAGTAACAGGCCATTGAGCCCAACTAGTCCACACCAACCCTCCGAAGAGTAACCCACCCAGACCCATTTCCTTCTGAATGATGCACCTAACACTATGGGCAATTTGGCATGGCCAATTCACCTAACCTGCACATCTTTGGACTGTGGGAGGAAACCAGAACACCCAGAGGAAACCCACGCAGACATGGGGAGAATGTGCAAACTCCATACACAGTCACCTGAGGCAGGAATTGAACCCAGGTCCCTGGCGCTGTGAGGCAGCAGTGCTAACCATTGAGCTACAGTGCTGCCCCAAATCAAGAGGCCCAGACCAAGATTCTAGAGGCATCATGTTAAATCCCACCTTGGCAGCTGCAGAATTTAAATTAATAGTAATTAGTTAAATCTGAAATTAAAAGATAGTATCAGTAATGGTAATCATGAAGCTACCTGACATAAAAACCTATCTGGGTAAAAACAATGACTGCAGATGATGGAAACCAGATTCTGGATTAGTGGTGCTGGAAGAGCACAGCAGTTCAGGCAGCATCCAAGGAGCTTTGAAATCGACGTTTCGGGCAAAAGCCCTTCATCAGGAATAAAGGCAGTGAGCCTGAAGCGTGAAGAGATAAGCTAGGGGAGGGTGGGGGTGGGGAGAGAGTAGCATAGAGTACAATGAGTGAGTGGGGGAGGAGATGAAGGTGATAGGAAAGGGAGGAGAGGATGGAGTGGATAGGTGGAAAAGGAGCTAGGCAGGTCGGACAAGTCCGGACAAGTCATGGGGAGAATGCTGAGCTGGAAGTTTGAAACTATGATGAGGTGAGGGAAGGGGAAATGAGGAAGCTGTTGAAGTCCACATTGATGCCCTGGGGTTGAAGTGTTCCGAGGCGGAAGATGAGGCGTTCTTCCTCCAGGCGTCTGGTGGTGAGGGAGCGGCAGTGAAAGAGGCCCAGGACCTCCATGTCTTCGGCAGAGTGGGAGGGGGAGTTGAAATGTTGGGCCACGGGGCGATGTGGTTGATTGGTACGGGTGTCCCAGAGATGTTCCCTAAAGCGCTCTACTAGGAGGCGCCCAGTCTCCCCATTGTAGAGGAGACCGCATCAGGAGCAACGTATACAATAAATGATATTAGTGGAGCCTTCCACATCCATCAAAGTTTTACTTGCAAATACCCACCCTCCCATCCTGGCACTTTCCCCTGCCACCGCAGGAACTGTAAAACCTGCGCCCACACCTCACCTCTATCCAAGGCCCTAAAGGAGCCTTCCACATCCATCAAAGTTTTACTTGTACATCCACAAGGATCAGTACTGGGTCCATTACTTTTCAACATTTATATAAATGATTTCGATGTGAGCATAAGAGATATAGTTAGTAAGTTTGCTGATCACACCAAAATTGGAGGTGTAGTGGACAGTGAAGTAGGTTACCTCAGATTACAGTGGGATTTTGATTAAATGGGCCAATGGGCTGAGAACTGGCAGATGGAGTTTAATTTAGATAAATGTGAGGTGCTCCATTTTGGGAAAGCAAATCTTACCAGGACTTATACACTTAACAGTCAGGTCCTAGGGAGTGCTGCTGAACAAAGAGACCTTGGAGTGCAGGTTCATAGCTCCTTGAAAGTGGAGTCGCAGGCAGATAGGATAATGAAGAAGGCATTTGGTATGCTTTCCTTTATTAGTCAGAGTATTGAGTACAGGAGTTGGGAGGTCATGTTGTGGCTGTACAGGACATTGGTTTGACCACTGTTGGAATATTGCGTGCAATTCTGGTCTCCTTATTGGAAAGATGTTGTGAAACTTAAAAGGGTTCAGAAAAGATTTACGAGGATGTTGCCAGGGTTGGAGGATCTGAGCTGCAGGGAGAGGCTGAACAGGCTGGGGCTGTTTTCTGTGGAGCGTTGGAGGCTGATGGGTGACCTTATAGAGGTTTATAAAATCATGAGCGGCATGGATAGGATAAATAGACAGTCTTTTTCCCTGGGGTGGGGGAGTCCAGAACTAGAAAGCATAGGTTTAGGGTGAGAGGGGAAAGATAGCAAAGAGACCTAAGAGGCAACATTTTCACTCAGAGGGTGGTACATGTATGGAATGAGCTGCCAGGGGAAGTAGTGAAGGATAGTACAATTGCAACATTTAAAAGACATCTAGATGGGTATATGGATAGGAAGGGTTTGAAGGGATATGGGCCAGGTGCTGGCAGGGGGGACTAGATTGGGTTGAGATTTCTAGTCAGCATGGACAAGTTGGACCGAAGGGTCTATTTCCGTGCTGTATGTCTCTATGACAGTACTGGTAATAATCATGAGTAAATTGACGCCTACTGTTTTCAGAGTATTTACTATTCATTTTGGCTAAATATACACCTCCAATTGAAAATTCACCTCCAAGTATCTTAAATCTATTTTTAAAAATTAAAATCTTCCTCTTTGAACCACTTAGTTTAATATTTTGCGGAAATTGTTTAACAATAGCCCCTACCCCAACTTTGTCCCCTCTGCAATTTGGTTGTGTGTCTCTTTCTGCCTTTGAACTATTTGTTTCAGTTCTTACATGGTGCTATAATACGCATACTGCAATTCATAAGCAATATAGAGCTTTCAGAAATTAAGTGCTGGTTTATTTATAAAGATGGCATATCAGAACCAGAGATATTGCAGAAGGCAAAATGGCTAGAGATGGCAAGTCCCAGGCTATGAGCTCTGTCCATGGTCAACAAAGAATTAAAAATGTTTTTATTTTGCAAGGAGATAAGGAAAATGCAATCACAAATATTAGATTTTTCTTCAAGTTTTGATGTTGCACTCTTTTAAAGGCACTCCATCTTTTATAATTAACCTTTTTTACTCAAGTCCAACCCTGTAATGTTCAATGATCCCAGTCCCTTTCTGCTTACATGCACTGTTTTTAATACCACTTCCTGTTATGTTTAACTGCTTCCCAGTTTCTACCAGACCCATTTAGATTTTTATTCTTTCTTCTAACCCCAAAACAAAGCTATATCTTGAATCTGTATTATACTGTTAATTTCACCAGACTTGTACTCTAACATGAAAGAACTCTACTTATATAAAAATTCCCTGTTTCCTGGTGGTATTTGGAATATTTTCACCCTGCAGACCCTTTTTTATAAACCTAATTCTGCCTGTAAGAGGTTATTATGTCTTTTATTATGCAGCAGAGAATCATTCTGTTAAAATATTATGTTACTTCAATATAGAAAATCTTCTGTTTCATAATTGTGAGCAATACTGTGAGAGATCCCATTATTGTAGTAAATAGTTAAGCTATACATATTAACCTTCCATGTTCTACAATGGTTATGTGCACACTGGGTTCAGAGAGACAAACCTGTGGACACTGAAAGCAACAAGAGGAATCGCTCTTATTTGGGAGAGAAATAAAATAACTTATGTGGATGTGTGAATAGAGATAAAAGTCTGCAAGAACAAGTTTCAAAAATTATATCATCAAAGCAATGCTATCGTAACTAGACAAGCCTCATGCTGAGGTGAAACCTCTGAAGTGCTAAGTGTAAGATGAAAAGTCCAGTTACGAGTTATGTCTACTCATACCGGGTAAAACTTGATTCCAGGTGTTCATCAATGAATATCTGAAAATGAAACTTATTGCCTCATGCAAGAAGTTACTGTGAATTATAGAGTTTGTCACTTCCCTACAGAATTCTAACTGTACCATGGCAAAGCTTTATTGAGTTGGAAAACAGAGAAAGATGCAATTTTCATCTTCTATACTTTAAAATATACCATCTGAATTACAGCAGGAGGACAAAACTAGATTTTTTTGGAGACAATAGTATTAGCTATATGTAATTTAAAATGTATGCAATTTTTTGCAATATGTAATTATAATATTCTCTTGCTTGACAAAGGTGCTCTCAGAAAATTAATGAAGAAAATATTGAATGAAGTTTTGATGGTACACTATTTTTGCTCTAAAGAAAACAGCTGGTAGTTTTAATATAAAATAATCCTACAGTGAATATAGACATGTTAATCTTTGCCAAAAATCATGGAATGTGGAGGTGTACTTTTTTATTTTCACTGATTGTTACTGTAATGGCTAAGTTTAATTAGTGATATCAATTTCAAGATTATACTTGGGGGAAACAAAAAAGAATCCTTACACTCCAAGTTGATCAGAAAGTATTTCATAGATTAAAAAAATCCATGATGTAAATTGAAGTGAAATATATACTGTGTATGTTGAATGTTAAAATAGCTACATTGCTAGTTCTATTATACATAAATATCAATAAATTTTTCTCATAGTTAAACACTCACTGTGCCTTGAATATAAAAGATCATGTCTCATTGTTAGCTTCCTCTGCTGGAGAGAAAGGCATGTTGGCCAAAAGGCTATGCAATGGAAGGATTGAGCTTATTTGAATAGAATTGTTACCTTTTTAAATAGTTCAATTATTTACAATTCCCTCCAATGTTAAAGTGACTACACTTCCTTTTGGTTCATTCAACAATGGAGATTATTTGAAGTCGCTGAAAATGCAATTTATTTTGATATTTTATTCTTATCTCTCTCTTCAAGTCTTACGTCAGTCTAACATTATGGTTTCAAGATGTAAATGCCTTTTGGAGTTGTAATAAATAACACTTCCCCTCATTTCTCCATTCTCCTGGAAGGGGAAGATTTCAATTTAGTGTCAAGACTTTTCCCGTTTTAAATGTTTCAGGTAATTCTAACTGATTACACAACATACTAACAAAGCACATATCTGAATCCCAACTTTGCTTGATATCTTCCATCAAGTGAGTCCCTTAACAATTAGTTGAGAAGGGAAAAGTTGTTAAAGATTTTAACGAGCACTTTTTACTTTTGATTTCCTGCAATGCAATTCACAATTCTGGAGGGTAGTCACATGTAGAGTTTACTTTACCCAGCCAAGGAGAGAATACAAATATGAAAATACATAAAATATATTTGAGGCAATTTTTTTTTCACTGATTAAACTAGAAGTGCACTGCCATGATCCTTGCTGCATCTGTGCTGACAGTTCTGAAATTCATGGCACATCAGCTTCTTACCAGTTTCTTCTAGAAATACATTAGACTTGAGCATACAGGGCACAATTTCACAAGTTAGAAATTGCACCAAATTTGGAAGTATTGTGAACAGTGAGGAGGATAATTTTAAACTTCAAGAGGACATAAACGTCAGGGGAATGGACAGATAAAAAGCAGATGACGTTGAATGTAGAAATGAGTGAAGTGATTCATTTTGGTTGGAACGAAGAAGAGACGGTATAAAGTAAACTGTAAAGTTCTGAAGGAACAGGAGCTAAGGGACATGATACTATGTGCACAAATCATTTTAGGCAGCAGGGTTGGTTGAGAAAACAATGAAGCTTGCACAATGTCGGGAAGTTAGAAATAGGAGCATGAAGTACAAAAGCAAGGAGACCATGCTAAACGTGTAAAATGGACATTCAGCCTCAACTGGAGCATTTGTCCTATTCTGGACACCACACTTTAAGAATGACATGAAGATATTAGGATGTACAAAAGATTCACAAAAATGATTCTGTAGATGAGGAACTAAGTTACGTGGGTTGATTGGAGAACATATAGGGCTGTTCACCTTTAAGAGGATTAAGAAGTGATTTGTCAAGGCATTCAAAATCAACAGTTTCCTGATGATGGGGTCTGGGCCAAAACCTTTGATTTTCCTGCTCCTTGGATGCTGCCTGACCTGCTGTGCTTTTCCAGCAACACACTCTCAATTCAAAATCATGAGTCTGGACAGAGTACATAGAAAGAAATTGTTCCCATTGGTAGAAGGATTGAAAACTGAAGGCATCAATGTCAGATAACTGGCAAAAGCGGTGATGTTCATGTTTATATAGCATGTGATTAGTATCTGGAATGAATTGCCTGAGAATGTAAAGGAAACAAATTCAATCAAAGCTTTCAAAACAAATTTGTACAGTTATCTGAAGAAAAAAGATTTGCATAGCTATGGAGAAACCTGTGGAACCAGGTGAGTTACTCTCGTAGAGTTTGGAGTGAACTTAATGGAATGAGTGGCCTTCTTTTGTGCAGTAACCATTTCATTATTATATTTCATACTGCAGTCAGGGAATCAAACATCTGGAATATATTGTGAATACATTGTAAGTTCCACATAAAGACAAATTGCTGATAGATAAACATAAAAGGTTAACAAATCTTGATACAGTTAGTCCATCTTTAGTCAGACTTTGACAGAATGGGGCATTTCATGGCCATAATTGAATGACTTTGCACACTTTTCAACTCAACAATATTTTGTGTATTTCTAAAGACACATTTTGTTCATGTTTTTCATCTCGCACTCATCCTTACATTTGATAAGGATACAAAATCAAGTAGAAAATCAACAAAAATCAATTTGTACTGAATGTCAAGAAAATGATTTGCAAGTGGACTCTGATTGATAGAGGCATTACCATGGAGAATGCATTCATTAATGCTGATTGACAGGAAACAACCAGGCGTTGTTTAAATTTTAAACCAGGCAAGTTGTTTAGTTGTCATGATATTGTCCAGAAAATTTAACCAATGAATGGCTGTCACCTATTTTGTGAGGTTGAAACAGGCAGAGTGTGTATATGTTCTTTCTGTTTGCAGAGATTAGGACTCTGTATTCTGATATCTGTGGCTTTCAGTACAGAGGGGTGCAATCAGACTTACAACCCTAAATTATTTGTCAAATAATCATTGCAGACTCATATCCATAATGTTAGATGCTGTGTTATGTATTTTGCAGTTAGAGTCAGGCTGGTAATGGTCAGAACTTTGCTTGCTACAAACAATTGAAAAGACCTGCTGTTCTATATGATCTGCCACTCTTTGGAACAGTAGGCCTGCAAAGCTGACATCAAACTGGCACTAAAATTCATATACCACATCACTCATTTGTGCGATAGGCAGAATACTTTTTTGGTTTGATGGCATCATCCTTTTAGTGGCGAATGCCACATGTTCCTATGCATAGTAATGGAGTGAAATTGTTAGCTTCACTTGGTGCTCAAACTTTTTGAGATACTGTCTAAGATAATCTGATGTAGACTGGGTACTTTTCAGGACCAAGAGTGACCACCCTAACGGTGCCATGTAATTGTGCATTATACAACAAGAGATAGAATGATCAGAGTTGCCAGTAGCTTGCAGAATGGCTTTGATACCCTGTTTCAGCATTAGATGAACATGGTGAACAAACAGCTTCGACTTTATTAATGAGATTTCCAATAAGACCAGTTTTATAGTGCATGGAACTATAAGAATCCCAATATGTACAGTGCCAATAAATGTGGTTTGAAACTGAGAACATAAAAAAATCCTCTGGCAGATTTCATGACTAGGTAATTAAAAAAAGAAACTTATTTGACTGTTCTATTTCAAACATGAATATGAGCACAAGGCATAGTACTTAAAGAACTTTGGGGCAACACGGTGACTCGGTAGTTAGCACTACTACCTCACAGTGCCAGAGCCCCGGGTTTAATTCCAGCCTCGGGTGACTGTCTGTGTGGAGTTTGCATATTCTCCCTGTGTCTGCATGGGTTTCCTCCGAATTCTCCAGTTTCCTCCCACAGTCCAAAGATGTGCAGTTTAGGTGAATTGGCTGTGCTAAATTGCCCATAGTGTTCAGGGATGTGTAGGTTAGATACGTTAGTTACGGGGAATGGGTCTGGATGGGTTACTCTTTGGAGTGTTGGTGTGGACTTATTGGGCCGAAGGGCCTGTTTCCACGCTGTAGGAATTCTATTCTATATTAAAAAGACGTGTAAGGAAATGATTATATGCAACTGCAAATTCAACTATAGCAAACATATTAGAAATATACAAAGGGCAGAAAGTTAGGCATCATTCCACTGAAGACATATGATAGCCATTTGCTGATTCATTTCTGAGGGCAATGCTGACCCATCAGAGTCAGTCTGTTTTGTTTTAAAACTGTCAATCAGCATTAGTAAGTGCATTTCTGTGGCAATACCTCTACCAATGTCCAATCATTCAGTTGTCTTCTCCTTGAATTTGTATTCTTGCCAATTGTCCTGATCAATGCAAAATAAAAAGCTTTCACAACATGTCTTCTTTTTAACATTACACATGCTCCCAAAAAACTAGTAATATTTTGTATCATAATTTGTTACAACTAAGACCTTGTAATGTTGTAGTAAAGGCAATGGGCACCTGGGATCATTTTGATGAGCTGAAACCAGCAATGTATCTTCTTAACCAATGAATTTTAAGGATTGGTTATTTGATTTATTGTTGTCACATGTACAGAGATACAGTGAAAGGTGTCGTTTTGTGTGCTATACAGGCAGTTTGTGCCATACAAAGTGCATCAGCACAGCAGAACAGAATAGTGTTATAGCCGCACAGAAGGTGCAGAGGAGAGAGAGATCAGAATTAACATTAGAGAGGTTCATTAAAAGTCTGATAACAGCAGGGAAAAAGTTGTTCTTGAATCTATTCATGTATGTATTCAAACTTTTGTATCTTCTGCCTGATGGAAGAGAGTATAACTGGGGTGAGAAGGGACTTAACAAAGGGGAAAGGTGAATGAGATACTGAAAGAGAAACTGAGAGGGGAACCAAGATTGAATTTAGAATAAAAGATGCATATCAAATTTAAGTTTCAAGCAATGATTGACTATTGTAGGAATTTAATGAAACAATTGAAATGCTTTTCTTTACTGGTCAATTTGTTAAAGTATTATTCAGATTTTCAGGTCCATCACAAATTCTCAATGATGAATTTAATGAGGAAATGTAGGTTTTTAAAAATAATAGGAAAGTTAATAACAAGAGGACATTTGTACAAAATAAATGTCAGAGTGACATATATCAACCAGGTTATTCTAGGAATTCACAGCTCCCAGGATATTTCATAATGCCCTGAATTCTGCTGGCCCATTGTTTGTTTTAATAACTGTGTAAATCATTACTTTCTCAGCATGATCTGGCTCATTGTTTAAAGGAATGGCAGGGCTGCTTCAACCTCAAGATGTACGTTCTCTGTTAGGTGGGACTTCTAGGACATTTCCCATGTCCTGAATAAACATCTGTGCAGGAAGTTGCAATTCTGGATTTCAGCCACAGCTGACATTACCATGAGGCTGGGAACTGTGTTTATAGCGTATTTATAGATGTGGTCACTCCACAACCAAAGTGTATACAGGAAGAGAGAGAATGAGTGAGCACTGAACAGTCAAATATCACTAGTCAGGTAGTACAGGATTCCCTGACTACATCCCACTCTCCAGCCAAGATTCTGTTCTGAGTATTGATGAGAGTGGTAGTTCACCTACAGAGTGCAACCAGAACCAAGGCCGTGACACTAAGGGAAATGGAAAGGTGGAAAAAAATATGGTGAAGGTTTGTGATAGAACAGGAAGACCATGGCTGGAAGATAACATGCTGAGGCCGTAAGCTACATCAAAATTAAGAGGTCCCATAGCATTGCAAAAGAGAAGTAGCATTCGAACAGAAGGGATAACAAAAATAATAATATCAAAGCTCGATAACCACATAGAAATAAATATAAATAAAATATATATAAATGAACTCACTCTGCAAAGTAAAATTCTGACTAAAAATATATATCTTGCAATAAGCCCATTTATGACAAAAATTAGTGCATCACATATTGTTTAAACAAAAAAAAAGAAGGCTCCCCACATCCAGTGCCTCCACAGTTTTTTGTACAATTGGCTAGAAATTATCCAAATTTAGCCATGAGCTCTTCCAAGTCAAGAAAGTTCCCAATATGTAGGAAGTCAAATTTTTCAATGCCTTTCCTGAACGCTAATTCATACGCAACTGCCATTACACATTCAAGTACATGTCTTCAATTCTCTTTCTCCATTTTCATCAATTCCTCCAAATGTCAATCAAAGGTCAAACTGAGTTGCATCATTATATATGCAAGCAAAGATTTTCTGTTATCCTCAGTACCAATGATTTTGAATTTCAACAGAATTTCATCAGTCATTAAACTCATCAGTAGCCAGTGCTATTGATGATTTTAAGAAGAGTTTGCAGTCAAAGCAGGAAAAGTAACCATTTTGGAGAGTACACCAGCTATTCCTGGTTGTACCTTTCAACATTTTATTTTGTGGAATTAAATGGTCCCTTTAAAATAATATTTAGTTTAGTTTTTGAATGGCCGCTTTGATTTCCCAAAAGGGCCATTTTCAGTATTCAAAATCACAGCACCAGGTTATTGTTACCTGGCGTTGTATGATCTTTGGCTTTGTCCATCCCAGTCCAACACCAGCACCTCCACATCATTTTCAATATTGACACCAAAGAACTTTTCTGTGTCCACAGTGCAATATCATTCTCAGTCATCTCCAAAATGAATCATTGATCTTTGTTTATTTATTATCTCAAAATGGAATTTCAGGTTCTATCACATTCTCAAGGATAGTAATCACATTTACATCTGTATCACTGATCCTGATAGGAGAGATGGATGTTTGTGGTTGCCATGAGCCTAGCTGATTGCTTTGAATATAAGGTACCTCCTTTATTATAGTGAAATAACTGCCAATGTATGATTATTAAAAATCACACAACACCAGATTATAGTCCAACAGGTTTATTTGGAAGCACTAGCTTTTGGAGTGACAACCACCTGATGAAGGAGCAGCGCTTTGAAAGCTAGTACTTCCAAATAAACCCATTGGACTATAACCTGGTGTTGTGTGATTTTTAACTTTGTACACCCCGTCCAACACCAGCATCTCCAAATAATGTCTGATTACTGTTTTAGAATAGAATCCCTACAGTGTGGAAGCACACTATTCAGCCCATTGAATCCACTCTTAAGAGCATCCAACCCAGACCTAATCCCCCATCCTATCCCTGTAACCCAGCATTTTCCATGGCTAATTCACGTAACCCACACATCCCTGGATACAAAAGGGCAATTTAACATGGCCAGTCCACTTAACCTGCACATCTATTGACTTTGAGAAGAAACCAGAGAACCCGTTGGAAACCCACACAAGCACTGGGCGAATGTGCAAACTCCGTACAGACGGTTGCCTGAGGGTGGAATTGAATCTGGGTCCTTGGTGCTGTGAGGCAGCAGTGCTAACCACTGAGCCACTGTGCCACCCTCCTGCCCATCATGCTGCTGCTTTTTTTTCTTTGCTGCTATCCATTTTCAAACATCCTCTTCATTTTCAGCGGGTCACTATTACAAAAACAGAGAGAACCCCCAGACAAATAGTTTGAATTTAATCCTTTATGTTTGTGAGTAGAGGTAAAATATACAACCTGGTGTCAAGGAGAGAAGGGAATAGTATTTACACTTTGTTGGTTAAAATTATATTTTAGAAGGAAAGCATTTTAAAATTTAAAACATTTTGTTTTTGTTATTGTCTTGAAAAACCATGTAAGGCACTTTTATTTAGTGAACATAACATGTAACTGGATCATATGACAGAGGGAGGTCAAGGGAAAGGGATGGCACCATAGAGGTGCTTTTAACCTGTAGTTGGGCTGTAGTTCATCAGAGAGAGACACAGGAGCCTGCAAGTCTGAGTATTGCATTCTTGAATGAAGGCGAAGAGAAAATCAAAGCTTTCTGATGGCATTCAATATCCAAGCAGGACTGTTCTGTATAATAATTATGTAGCCACATTAATATTTTTGTCATATCAGTACAAGAATGAGTCTGTTCTCCTCTGTCTCCTTTACTTTTACACTGATAATCTAAAGCTTGAAATTGAGTCAATTTTTAATTTAATAACTTTTCATAATGTAAGGACACAAGGTGTAGCTTTAATTTGTGGAGAAAGTGAGGTCTGCAGACGCTGGAGATCAAAGCTGAAACTTTATTGCTGGAACAGCACAGCAGGTCAGGCAGCATCTAGGGAACAGAAGATTCGACGTTTCGGGCACATGCCCTTCTTCAGGAATGAATTAGGGTGGAGGCGGAGAGGTCAAGAAGAAGACTGCAGGTCAGGAAGGCGGTGCCGGGCTGGAGGGATTCGGCTGAGACAAGGTGGGGGGAGGGGGGATGAAGAAACTGGTGAAGTCCAAGTTCATCCCCTGTGGTTGGAGGGTTCCCAGTCGGAAGATAAGACGCTCCTCCTCCGACCGTCGCGTTGTTGTGGTTTGGCGGTGGATGAGTCCAATGACCTGCATATCCTCGGTGGAGTGGGAGGGGGAGTTGAAATGCTGTGCTACAGGGTGATTTTAATTTGTGCCTAAATCAGGCAGTGCAGGAGACTTCAAATAACAAGGCAGTTTGTATACATTCAGTTCCAGTGAGAGGTACTGTGTATATGTGTTTAATCATGTACATAAAGAATTTCACTTTATCATGAATATGATGGTTCTAGCATGAAATTTGTACCTACAGCATAAAGAGACTGATAAATCCACAGCAAGCAGCATGGCACAATAGAAAGGGCTAATCATTCAGTGAGACAAATCATGAGATTAGGTAAGTCATGTAAGAGTAGCACTCATGGTAATAAATTATGTCAAAATGACAGTTAGTGTTTACCAACAGGATTTGTTTGTGGAGATGTTTTCTGAATTGGAAGTAGGAGAACTTCGGTGGTGAACCATTTTGAATCCTTGTGTGATTTGTGCTTGCTTTATGGAGAAAGTGAGGTCTGCAGATGCTGGAGATCAGAGACGGAAATGTGTTGCTGGAAAAGCGCAGCAGGTCAGGCAGCATCCAGGGAACAGGAGAATCGACGTTTCGGGCATAAGCCCTTCTTCAGGAATGAGGAAAGTTTGTCCAGCAGGCTAAGATAAAAGGTAGGGAGGAGGGACTTGGGGGAGGGGCGTCAGAAATGTGATAGGTGGAAAGAGGTCAAAGTGAGGGTGATAGGTCAGACTGGGGTGGGGGCGGAGAGGTCGGGAAGAAGAT
>NC_057731.1:38128445-38164063 GCF_004010195.1 Chiloscyllium plagiosum
TCTAACCACAAGGGATGAACTCGGATTTCCCAATGTTTCCTCATTTCCCCTCTCCCCACCTTGTCTCAGTCAAATCCATCGAACTCAGCACTGCCTTCCTAACCTGCAATCTTCTTCCCGACCTCTCCGCCCCCCCCCCAGTCTGACCTATCACCCTATCACCCTCACCTTGACCTTTATCACATTTCCGACGCCCCTCCCCCAAGTCCCTCCTCCCTACCTTTTATCTTAGCCTGCTGGACAAACTTTCCTCATTCCTGAAGAAGGGCTTATGCCCGAAACGTCGATTCTCCTGTTCCCTGGATGCTGCCTGACCTGCTGCGCTTTTCCAGCAACACATTTCCGGCTGTGCTTGCTTTATATCAAGCAGAGAAACAGGTGTAAGTTAATCACCTGCAAATGCTCAACATGTTGTAAATAACTTGTTTTCAAGAATACGTGAAGAACATGTGTTTGCATAACACAAAGAAATTTCCTCTCCGACAACTCCTTTTAGTTATTTTCAGTGCTGCACAAAGCTTTAGTCAAGTTGAAAGAATTTATTTACAGAGCAGCAAAGAGCTTTTCTGGCAAATTGTTGTTACCCAGTTTCACAGGCCGATTTCGAGCAAGAAAGCACTATTCATCAATTATATATCAGCAATAAGCAAGTGTAATAACAGAGGACTACAAAGAGCTGAGACAGAAAAATCTCACCCATTGCCCACCTACACCTTACAAATTCTTTCAGACTCTATCGAATCTTTTACATGCTAGGAATTATTCAAATGGTTACTTCCCAAGGGTTGTGGAATATTCATTACAGCACTATTAATAACCACAGACTGTAGCTATATCTTCTGAGGCTGAAATACTGCATTTTAGCTGTGAAATAAAAGACACTGTAAAATAAAATAGTCACTGTAAAACACCTCTATAATGAATTTGATTGATTCACTGAGGTATCATGTTCTAGGGAGGTGGAATTCAATCTTATAACATGGAATCATTATGGTGCGAACGCCTGCATCAGAAACTCAATTTGGTACTTATTGAAAACCAACACCACATTAAATGGGTTTTCTAATATTTTAATTATAAATGTAAAATAATAATATCAGAGTGAATCTTGGTTTTCAGTGCAAGATTCCAAAATCTGAAAATAGAAGACCGTTGTGTGGTAAATGGATACCACTGCTGGGTAGATTAATACAGAGATTATATTTGATGACTGATGTTAATTTTTACATATTGAGTTCCTAAGCTCTTCTTCCATTTTAGGTTATGCATTGTAGAGCTGCATGAAATGTAAGGTGGGGATAAGCTACCTGTTCGGATCAACAGCACAGACTGGTACCCTTGTTGTATCCACAGGAATTCTCCTGGTTCCTATCTTTGGTAAGTTAAATTCTAATGATGCAGCCTTCCAAAAGAGTGCTTCCTCAACCAAGGACTCTGTACTACACAATGGTTGGCAAGGCGATTCGCTTTGACCACCCACGCCCTCCACCCCCCTCCAAGACTTCCGTTTCCCCAGCCCCCAACGCCTCATCTTCACCATGGATATCCAATCCCTTTACATCTCCATCCGCCATGACCAGGGCCTCCAATCTCTCCGTTTCTTCCTCTCCCGACGTCCCCAACAGTACCCTTCCAACGACACTCTCATCGTTTTGCTGAACTGGCCCTCACCCTTAACAATTTCTCCTTCAAATCCTCCCAAATCCTCCAGACCAAAGGAGTAGCCATGGGCACCCGTATGGACCCCAGCTATGCCTGTCTCTTTGTTGGCTACGTAGAACAGTCCATCTTCCATAATTACACCAGCACCACTCCCCACCTCTTCCTCCGCTACATTGATGACTGCATTGGCACCACCTCGTGCTCCCGCAAGGAGGTTGAGCAATTCATCAACTTCACCAACACATTCCACCCTGACCAATGACCGGCTTGACACCGACATATTTTACAACCCATCGACTCCCACAGCTACCTGGATTACATCTCTTCCCACCCTACCTCCTGCAAAAATGCCATCCCGTATTCCCAATTCCTCCACCGTAATCTGCTCCCAAGAGGATCAGTTCACACCAGATGGCCTCCTTCTTTCGAGTCTGCAATTTCTCTTCCCACATGGTTAAAGATGCCCTCCAACGCATCTCATCCACATCCCGCCCTCAGACCCCACCCCTCCAACCGTAACAAGGACAGAATGCCCCTGGTGCTCACCTTCCACCCTACCAACCTTCGCATAAACCAAATCATCCACCAACATTTCTGCCACCTCCAAATGGACCCCACCACCAGGGATATATTTCCCTCCCCACCCGTTTCCTCCTTCCGCAAAGACCGTTCCCTCCGTGACTACCTGGTCAGGTCCACGCCCCCTTACAACCCACCCTCCCCATTTATTGTATCCGTTGCTCCCGATGCGATCTCCTCTACATTGGGGAGACTGGATGCCTCCTAGCAGAACGCTTTAGGGAACATCTCTGGGACACCAGCCCCAATCAACCACACCGCCCTGTGGCCCAGCATTTCAACTCCTTCACCGTCGCTCCCTCACCACCAGATGCCTGGAGGAAGAACGTCTCATCTTCCGCCTCGGAACACTTCAACCCCAGGCCATCAATGTGGACTTCAACAATTTCCTCATTTCCCCTTCCCCCACCTCACCCAAGTTCCAAACTTCCAGCTCAGCACTGTCCCCATGACTTGTCCTACCTGCCTATCTTCTTTTCCACCTATCCACTCCACCCTCCCCCTGACCTATCACCTTCATCCCCTCCCTCACTCACCTATTATATTTTATGCTACTTTCTCCCCACCCCCACCCTCCTCTCATTTATCTCTCTGCCTGTATTCCTGATGAAAGGCTTTTGCTCGAAACATCGATTTTACTGTTCCTCGGATGCTGCCTGAACTGCTGTGCTTTTTCAGCACCACTCTAATCTAGGCCCCAGTTGTGTCTGCCCGATTTCTTCCCTCACCACTTACAGTCATAGAGTCATAGAGATGTACAGCACAAGAACAGACCCTTTGGTATGCTGACCAGATAGCCCACCCCAATCTAGTCCCAACCCTCAGCACCCAGCCCGTATCCCTGTAAACCCTTCCTATTTATATACCCATCCAGATACCTTTTAAATGTTGTAATTGTATGAGCCTCCACCACTTCCTCTGGCACCTCATTCCATACATGTACCACCCTCTGCATGAAAATGTTGCTCCTGAGGTCTCTTTTATATCTTTCCCCTTTTACCCTAAACCTATGCCCTCTGTTCTGGACTCCCCAATCCCAGGGAAAAGACTTTGTCTATTTATCCTATCCATGCCTCTCATAATTTTATAAACCTCTATAAGGTCACCCCTCAGACTCCGACACTCCAGGGAAAAAAACCCCAGCCTGTTCAGCCTCTCCCTATGGCTCAAATCCTCCAGCCCTGGCAACATCTTTGTAAATCTTTTCTGAACCCTTTCAAGTATCACAACATCTTCCCAATAGGAAGGAGACCAGAATTGCATGCAATATTCCAACAGTGGTCAAACCAATGTAATTTACAGCTGCAAAAAGACCTCTCAACTCCAATACTCAATACTCTGACCAATAAAGGAAAGCATACCAAACGCCTTCTTCACTATCCGATCTACCTGCAACTCCATTTTCAAGGAGTTTGAACCTGCACTCCAAGGTCTCTTTGTTCAGCAACACTCCCTAGGTCCTTACCATTAAGTCTATAAGCCCTGCTAAGATTTGCTTTCCCAAAATGCAGCACCTAATATTTATCAAAATTAAACTCCATCTGCCACTTCTCAGCCCATTGGCCCATCTGATCAAGGTCCCAGTATAATCTTCATTGTCCACTACACTTCCAATTTTGGTGTCAGCTACAAACTTACTAACTATACCTCTTATGCTCACATCCAAATCATTTATATAAATGATGAAAAGTCATGGACCCAGCACTAATCCTTGTGGAACTCCACTGATCACAAGCCTCCAGTCTGAAAAACAACCCTCCATCACCACCCTCTGTCTTCAACTTTGGGCCAGTTCTGTATCAAAATGGCTAGTTCTCCCTGTATTGCATGAGGTCTATCCTTGCTAACCAGTCTCCCGTATGGAGCCTTGTTGAACACCTTACTGAAGTCCATATATATCACATCTGCTGCACTGCCCTCATCAGTCCTCTTTGTTACTTCTTCAAAAAACTCAATCAAGCTTCTCTTCCCTCCCATTAGGATTCCCTTTTACCTCACTTTCCTCCCAATTATTGTCTGTATTCAATCGTACATTTTCCACTGTTTCTGCTACCTCAAATGTGATGCCACTACTATGCATATCTTCTCTTCCCTTCCTGTAACAACATTTCAAAAGGACATTCCCTCTCTGATGTTCTGGCCCACTCCTCAGTAACACCCAACATTTCATCTCCTTCCCAAGCAAAAGCAAGGGATGTAACACCTGTCATTATACGACCTTACTCCTCACCATCTAAGAACCCAAATTCTCCTACCAGGTGGAATGATGTTTTATATGTGGTTCATTCAATTTATCCTATAGTATTTGCTCCTTATAATGTGGTGGTCTTCTCACTGGGAAGGCTGGGTGACCACCTTTTTCAGTCTGAAGTATGACCCTCTGCTTCTTGTGACCTGTCATTTTAATTCTCCACTTTGCCCCTAAGCTGACACCTCTGTACTCGGGCTTTTGCACTATTCAAGTGAAGCTCAATGTAAACTAGAGAAGCAGCAGCTCAACTTTCAATTTAGCATGTTATAGCCTTCCAAACTCACCACTGATTTCAACATTTTTGAATCATTGTCTCTGTACCATTTTGTTTTCCTTTCTTTGAATGTTTCTGTTTTTCCCTTTCATTTACAGTGAGCAACATGGCTGCTCTGGAAACATTTTTGATGTCCTTGTTTCTTTTGGTACACATTGTGAAATCTGTCCTTGGTCGGCATGGTATATGGTTTGAGCACTAGGGCATCATATCTGGTTCAAATGAGTCACTTATTTCTTCTTGGAAAGATTCACATCCTCCAAAAGTGGTATATTGTCAAAGATATTCTATTGAAGCTTTGTCTTGGTATTCTGGGTTTTCTTTCAAAGATGTTTGCAATATAGTGTTAACATCTTGGTGCAAGTAAGCATTATTTGTCTTGTAGTTGTTTTCGATTTCAGCATATTTTCTGGGATTGTCCAACTTTTTTATAAAAATTGCATTGGTGTAAAAAATCTGGACATTGCTTCTGTTCGTGTGTGTGAATGTGTTTCCTTAACTCACATCTGGACAATGAATTTTAGCATCAATAGATTTAAAGACTTTTGGTGTCTGACAATTATATGGTATGTGATATATTTGTACCTGAGAAAATTGACTAAGTCTGAGGTTCTGCATGAGTTAGGTTGACTTTCTGTTTCCAGCATTCTCCTGTACTGTTTACACGTTTCAACTTTTCCACCATTGGAATATTTCTTTCTCGTGTGAGATTGTCTTTTACTTGTAAATAAATCTGTAAGGAATAGATCAGAAACTTGAATGTCAATTCTGTCATGGATTTGTTCTGGTTGTTAAACACTTTAATCTCAAAATTCTGATAATGTATAAAGATCATTAATAAAGTTTTCAGCAGGTTTTCCTCGAAACTGTAATCTGTGTTCTTCTAAGTGTGGAATTGCACTTGCTTTTAAATTATTGTTACCTAATGTAAAGTTATTGCCAAAAACTCTTACAATTTTCTCAGAGATACAACCTGTCTCTTCTCTTAAATTCTGTCATTTTACATGATCTAATAGCCACTTGTTCTTTGGAATTCTTTTGTAATCCTGAAGCAATTCCGAATCACATGAATTATCTCTTCTATATAGTACAATGTGACTCTCTGATGAGATTGTGATTTTAAATCTGCATGGTGGTGTAATGTTTTTCTCCACTTGCACAGCATTTCACTGCTCTTGTTCCTCTTATTTCAATCATTTACTTGAAATTTGTTGCAAGCATTTTCTAGTTGTTCAGATGTAGCTGGTTTTGCTGTTCAATGTTTAAATTATATAATCACTTCAGTTGAATTAAACATTATATTAAATGTCTTCAATCTTTTAAAATAAATATTGTAGCTATTTATGAAATTATGGCTAAATATTGGTGTGACACTTATGCATTAAATGATCAAATTAATTTTTCAACGATAGGTTTCACTGACATTACTTTCACCCTAAGCTCAGCTCAAAATTATAAGGACAACAATTAATTATTTACAGTTACCTCACAAACCTTTTCTACTGAGGACCTCCAAAACTAATCTGTGTTCCAGCTTATTGAAAAATGTTGTCTGTGATAGAGGGAGTCAAGTCTGGAGCTAGAGTTTTTGCACTGGTGAATGATACTTTATGAAGCAACGTATATTGCCCACAGAGTGCATCCCACAGACAGTTTGATTACTTGAATTTTTTAAAGTATACTTTGATTCAGAGAGCAAAGGTCATGGACGTAATTGTGCAGTTGCAATTTGTGAAGAAATTGTTTTGAGTAAAGCAAATTGCAAAGTATTTCTTTCCATTTTACAAATGTGCAAGAGATAAGGAAGCAATGATCATGAATGTTTGTGCATTAATGATGTCAGGTGGCAAGGGAGCTCCTCTCTCTCTCTCTCTCTCTCTATATGCATATATGCACACATGTAAGTTGGTCGAATATTTTCTTCTTTTACTTCTAACCAGCTGTTAAGAAAAAATAGAAACAGAAATTGCAGGTCTTGAAATCCAAAATAGTAACTGAAAATGTTAGGAATACTCAGCAAATCTAAACAAGTATTCACATGGGTCTGCTTTTTTGGAATCGCTTTTTTGGGAATGCCAAGTATGCCAAGGTAATGTGACTTGACAGAATTTGAAGTCTTGCTCATTCATTTTGTACAATGCTGTTTTTGTTGTTGAGGAGTAAATGTATGGGGTCTCCTTTGGAGTAATCAGAGGTAACAAATAACCAAGCATTATCAGTTTTCTACCTATTGGTTTTGTTAAGATTAAAATACGCTTTAATTGTTACAGAATTAGAGGTCCATATAACTTTGATTAGAAACATATCTCAAAAATCAGAATGAGCGATTCTTCTTTCAGTGCACTGAAAGACTAATTCTCCCCAGCTTTCTGCTTGTTTAATTTCCTCATGGCCTGATTTCTCATCTCTCAAAGCTTTCTCCTCAGTGGTTCTCACGTTTGAATCTGTTGACATGGAACCATTCCAGGGGGTATGAAAAGTAATCTAAGAGTTAGGTTTAGGGATTTTAAGAGGAGGGGCTTTTCCAGAATAACATGGTTCATCAAAAAAAATCTACTTTTATCCATAGACCTTTAATGAATAGCCACCTGTGAGTTTCAGAAAAAGTAAATGAGAGGTGGACATGATGTAGGACAGGAGTGAAGTATGACAGCTACATGTGGGGAAGTAATCACACATGAAGGATTGCTAAGAAAGGCAAGATTTAAAAGGTAAATAATCATTTTGTTGATTATCCTGACTTGGTGCTGGACACTGGAATGGAACTCACTGAACTGAGTCACAATGGTAGTGAACATGTTGAAGGTATGTAAATCTGCCAGTAACTGTGTCATTTTCATTAATATAGCATTATAATTTGAATGGCAGATCCATTATAAAAGGAGCATTAATTGGAGGTATTCAACCTAAAATGGTTTGAGTATCACTATCTCTATGATCTCAGTAAAATTCTTCATTATTTTGATGGTATGTGCTGCAGGATTCAGCAGTACATTTACAAAGTTTGGCTTTGAGCCAAGTCAAATAGATTTCTGAATGAAAATAATTAATCATTCTCTTTCCAGATCTTTGGGAATACTGAAGATCCAGAGGTAATACCATTCTTCCTGATGAGTCCCTGCTGTAATTTGGAATGTTCATCTTCAATTCCTTCTTTAGTTGTTTAACTTTGGAATTTGCATTGGGCACTCTCAATGTGTATGTGTGTGGGCTGGAGAACCATAAGAGTGTTCTCCTTCCATTGCCTGACTTCAGCTGCTAGGCTGAAGCCAAGCCCTTTACTGATGGAGGGCTCCGGCCTGAGACATCGATTTTCCCACTCCTCGGATGCTGCCTGACCTGCAGAGCTTTTCCAGCAACACACTTTCAGCTCTGATCTCCAGCATCTGCAGACCTCACTGTCTCCTTCAGCTACAAGGCTTGTGTGGCCGTTGGGAGTCCACCAGTTATTTGACACTTCATTCCGTTGATCCTATCCTACATTGTATAAAGCTGTTCCCTATTCCACATGGTGCTACATTGCTGGGATGTCTAGGGTTCCCACCTGGAGTGGTTTTACACATGATTGATGTCGGTGTCATGTAGTTGAGGATCTTGGTTTGCCTTTGGGCGGATTTTATGGTATCCAGCCATATGGGATGAAGAATGAGTCACAAATATTTTGGGTGGGCAAGATGTGCTTATGGAGCTGCTGGTCATCTTTGTGAAGATGAGTTGCTCTTGTTAAAGGCTGAATTGCTAATGCTGTTCTCCCTGGAGAACAAAACAAAATCTATTTTCAGCAAACTAACTGCTTTACTTTTTTTTAGATTAGATTACTTACAGTGTGGAAACAGGCCCTTCGGCCCAACAAGTCCACACCGACCCGCCGAAGCGCACCCACCCAGACCCATTCCCCTTCATTTACCCCTGCACCTAACACTACAGGCAATTTAGCATGGCCAATTCACCTAACCTGCACATTTTTGGACTGTGGGAGGAAACCGGAGCACCCGGAGGAAACCCACGCAGACACGGGGAGAATGTGCAAACTCCACACAGTCGGTCGCCTGAGGCGGGAATTGAACCCGGGTCTCTGGCGCTGTGAGGCAGCAGTGCTAACCACTGCGCCACCGTGCCGCCCACACGGTGTTTTGTTCCCTATGGCTCTTCCATTCAGGGATCTGAGCATTCCTTGGTGAAGAACCAAGATCAAGGCAATGACCATGCTCCCAAGGTTTAGACACACCTTGGTATGTCATATTTTTAAAATCAGATTTCCCAAATCCTGTAGGAGACAAAGTAAAAGCAAAATACATTCCCCAGATGAAAACAAGTTGCTCTATGCAACCTTTCCTTTACAAAATTGATTTTTTTTTAGAAAATCCAGGATGGTGATTTGAAAGATTATGACTCCAAAAAAGAAGTACTTGAAAAGCTACCACATGTTGAAAATAATGCCTATACTGGATTTATTTCTTCCCTTAGGTTGCTCTTTTTTGCCCTTATTGCTCTTTTCTTCCTGAATGCAGTTTGTCTTGTGGCAAATTGGGAATCCAGATGAACAATTTAATGATACCTGGAGCTATTGGACATGGTGATTACAGAGCATTCGACAGTTTGGAGTACAGTGAATGCCCAAAAATTCAGAAGTGGAAATGAGGCATGTAAAGAGTTGCTGCTGAGCCAGAGCAAAAAGAACCAGACATAATGGAAAATGTATGCTATTCACAGACAGTAGAGAGGGATTAGCTTGAACTTGTACCCAAGCGCATTGCATTGCTTGAGTGCAGATAAACCAGAAAATCAGCTGGGTCAGGGTGCAAGCCTGTAAAAGATTCTCCACAATTTTCTTAGGCCTTTTAGTACTTTGAAGTTTGATCATTTGAAGAGCTGAATTCAAGGCTCCTCTTGCTGTTAGAAAAGTCAGACAGATCTCCACTGTACTAGCAGGAGAATAGACACACAAGAGTAAATTCTACTAGGTCACACACTGTCAATGGGACCTCACACACAGTAAATGTAATTAGGAAAATTGGCTGCCCAAGGTTAGGAATCAAATCTGTAAAAACGAGGCAACAGTTGGCAGAGAACGACAGCCTGAAAAGAATGGCTTAGATCTCAGAAGTGTGAAGGAACATGCAAAGTACCCAATTTAATATTAGGTTCCTTCAGGTGAATTCTATGTTCTTTATGAAGAAAAATAATTCTCCCTTTCATAAAAGTGAACCTCAATGGCTGTTATCAAAGAACCAGCCTCTTGGGCATCCCTTAATCTTCCTAAGGCTTAGAATTTAACATTTCTTCAGACCACATGTTGTGCCATTACATGAGCTTCTCAGTAAGCCCACACATCACATGCGTGACAGGAGTTTAAATCAGTATTTTAATATCTATATGTAGTCCATTGTATCACAAGAAAGGTAGATTTAAAAAAGGTAAAACACACAAAGAATAAATCTCACTGATATTCATAATTCCAGTTAGAGAAGAATGTTAAATTGTATGCATTTGCAAATATGCATTCTGGTAAACTACACATGAGTACACTCTGTAGTGATGTTGGGACATATTATTAGAGATCTGTGTACCTCGGGTAGGATCTCATACTGCTGGAACAGACAATATTTCAAATTCACTTCCAACTGTGTAGAACTCTAATATTTTTGAACTGCAATTCTATTGTTTTAATTTTTTTTAGAAAAATGTATACAATTGCCACTCTGCTAACATACCCATTTTAGTTTAACTGTACAACTACATTTAAATTAATTTTAAAAAGAGGTATGTAATATGAAGACATAATCAATAAGTTTAGTATCATTTCTGATAATGTTGCCAAACTGTGACATTTTGTAAAGGATGTGAATTTGGCTATATTAATACTGTATTAGTTCTCTAGTAGTAAAGTCACATTAGGACAATAACTTTTAGTAGAACCTGTTTACTTATTTAGATTTTCACTCTTCTTTTCTCAAGCTGTTATAATCCCATGTGTTTTGAATATCCTCCATTACTCCACCCAAGTGACCATTCTACGTATGTGAGGTTGGATGGTATTCTAGACTATTAACCAGTAGAGTCAAAAAGTGTGGTGCGGGAAAAGCACAGCTGGTGAGGCAGCATCCGAGGAGCAGGAGGGTTGACGTTTCAAGCATAAGCTGTTCATCAGGAATGTGGGGTGAGCCCAAGGTGGCTGAGAGATAAATGGGAGGGTGTTGGGCTGGGGGTAAGGTAGCTTGGAATGCGATACGTAGATGAAGGTGGGGGATGATGGTGATAGGTCGGAAAGAAGGGTGGAGTGGATAGGTGGGAAGGAAGATGGACAGGTAGGACAGTTCAAGAGGGCGGTGCCAAGTTGGAGGGCTGGATCTAGGATAAGGTGGGGGGAGGGGACATCAGGAAACTGGTGAAATCAACATTGACTCCGTGAGGTTGGAGGGGACCAAGGCAGAAAATGAAGTGTTCTTCCTCCATTCATCAGGTAGCTAGGATTTTGCAGTGGAGGAGGCGCAGGACTTGCATGTCCTTGGCGGAGTGAGAGGGGGATTTGAAGTTTTTGGCCGCAGGGCAGTGGGATTGATTGGTGCATGTGTCCCAGAGATGTTCTCAGAAACATTCTGCAAGTTGGCATCCTGTCTCCCCAATGTAGAGGAGGCCACATCGAAAGCAACAGACATAGCAAATGAGGTGTTTAGACGCGCAGGAAAATCTCTGCTGGATGTAGAAGGATCCTTTGGAGCCTTGAATGGTGGTGGAAAGGTGTGGGCGCAGATTTTATACCTCTTGCAGTGTCAAGGGAAGGTGCCAGGAGTGGAGGGTGGGTTGGAGGGAGTCGTAGACCATTCGAGGAAGTTGCGGAGGGAATGTTCTCTGTGGAATACTGAAAGGGGAGGGAAATATATCTCTGGTGGTGGGGTCTGACTGTATGTGGTGGAAATGGTGGAGAATAATGCATTGTATCCGGAGGTTGGTGGGGTGGAAGGTGAGGACCGGGGTGGAGTGGGGGAGGGCGGGGGGAGCGTTCTGTCCTTGTTGTGACTGGAGGTGTGGGGTTCAAGGGCAAATGTGCTGGAGGCAGAGGAGATGTGCTGGAGGGCATTGTTGACCATGTGAGAGGAGAAATTGTGGTCCTTGAAATAGGAGGCCATCTGGGATGTTCTGGAGTGGAATTGGTCCTCCTGGAGCAGATGCGGTGGAGGCAGAGGAATTGGGTGTAAGGGATAGCATTTTTACAGGAGGCAGGGTGGATCAAGTTGTAGTCCAGGTAATTGTGGGAGTCGGTGAGTTTGAAGTGGATGTCTGTGTTGAGTTGGTCGCCAGAAATTGAGATGGAGAGGTCCAGGAAGGGGAGAGAGGTGTCTGAGATGGTCCAGGTGAACTTGAGGTTATAGTGGAAAGCGCTCATGAAGTTGATGAGCTGTTCAACCTTCTTGTGGGAGCACGAGGTGGCGCCGATACAGTCATCAATGTAGCAGACGAAAAGTTGGGGAATGGTGCCAGTGTAAATGCAAAAGGTGGACTATACCACATACCCGATGAAGAGGCAGGCATAGTTGGGGCCCATGCGGGTGCTCATGCCTACCCCTATAGTTTGAAGGATGTGGCAGAATTTGAAGGAGAAGTTGTTGAAGGTGAGGACCAGTTCAGCCAATCAAATGAGTGTGTTAGTGGAGATGCACTGGTCGGGTCGGCGGGAAAGGGAGAAACAGAGGGCTTGATGGCCTCATCATGGAGGATGGACATGTACAGCGACTGGATGTCTGTGGTGAAAATGAGGCATTGGAGGCCACGGATGGGGTGATCCTGGACCAAGGGGAACAGGACGTGTGTGGAGATAAGTTCAGTGGGGCAGGAGCAGGCAGACATGATGGGTCAACCGGGGGAGTCAGGTTTGTGAATTTTGCGTAGGAGATAGAACTGGGCAATGTGGGGTTCCTGGACAATGAGGTTGGAGGCTGTGAGTGGGAGATCCCCTGAGATGATGAGGTTGTGGATGGTATAGGATGATAGTTTGGTGATGGGAGGTGAGGTCGTGGTCGAGGGGGCACGAGGAGATGTTCATGAGTTGGCCCCTGGCTTCAGCAGTGTATAGGTCAGTGCACCAAACTACCACTGTGTCACCCTTGTCTGATGGCTTGATGATTAGTTTGGGGTTTGGAGCAGAGGGAGTGGAAGCTACACGTTGTGGGGTGAGATTTTGGAGTGGGTGAAAGGGGTGGACAGATTGAAGTGGTCAATGTCATGGCAACAGTTGGAGGTAAAGAGATCAAGGGTGGGTAACAGACCAGCATGGGGTGGCCAAGTGAATGGAGTATGTTGGAGGCGGAAGAAGGAGTCCTCAGAGGGTGGGTGGGAGTCCTGATGGAAAAAGTAAGCTGGGAGGCAGAGTCAGCAGAAGAAAAACTTTGCTGTTATGATGTCTTGAATTTGTTGATGTGGGAGCATCATGGGATGAAGGTGAGGCCTTTGCTGAGGACTTATCGTTCCATTACAGGGGGTGGAACAGATGGGTCTTACCCTGACCTCCAGAGGCCATCTCGAAAAGACTCAAATACATAACCTAGGCTGACACTTCAGTACTACACTGTTGTAGGTGCCGTCTTTCAGATGAGACATTAAAGTGAGGCTTCATCTGGTCTGTGAGGTGAACTTAAGTGTCTCGTGGCACTAGTTTGGAAAAACAGAAGAGTTCTCCCCAATTTCCTGATCAGTATTTACCATAAACTGGTTGATCATGGCTGATCTTGTGTGCAAGTCGACCTTCAATATTTTGGTTAGAACGCCCAAACGTTTTGTTTTTGCCCTCTGCACACTTTGAAGTCAAACTTACTCTATAACAAATCGACTTATAGATGGGATCAGAGAAAGGCACACCTTTGAAGGCATTTATTCAGCTCCCTGTATCTGTACACATTATCACATAATATCAAGACCCTTTACGCACTATATCTTGGGTAAGGTGAGGAGGTTAGTGGAACCAATGTTCAACCCGGTGAATGTGTGAAAATAGGACAATGGGAGCGGGCGGATTTTAACCCCTCAAAGTTATCAGTCTTGTAAATATCGACCACTTACTAAGAAACTCAATTTTTACACATGTATACGCAGTATCCACCAAACAATGCCACACTAAAACAGATGATTTGGTTACGCATCACGCTGCTTTTTGTGGGTGTTTGTTGTACTCAGATTGGGCTGGCATGTTTCCAGTGCAGCAAGGGTAAGGAATTTTAGAAATATTTCCATTGTTATAAATCATTTTGGGAATGTCCAGAAACCATGAAAGAAGTTAAAGAAATACGTATTATTTCTTTATCTGATAGCCTCACCTCCGATTAGGGAGGTCAATCAAGAATAGGATGATTTTCCTTCTTCCTGAAAATAATCGTAAATCAAAATGAATCCTTTCCATCCTTCATTACCATCTTTGGTATTGCAATGTACAGCCTTTTCCTGCTACTTTAATTGAATTGTTATTCAATAGATAAATATTTACTGAAGAAAGCATTTTGAAATTTCCATTGTGTTTAAACATACATAAATCAGGCTTTACTCATTGCCTCGAACAGCGCTGTCCTCACTATAAATCTGGATTGTGCCCTCGAGGGAAAGGACTCACAATGGATCAATTGTTAATTAGAGATATCTCCTCATGGTGACTATTCTTTTTCACATGATATTAATGACACCTCAATTTATCTGAATTCTTCTTAATGTTTTCGTAGGGATGGTTTGGTGATAGTAAGCGGTCAGGATAAATAATATAATTAGATTTTGTTTCAATCAGTGTGGACACAGATTTACTTCACACCTATTATTTAAAAAGCTGAGCGATCTTGAGAATGTAAGTTAAAAGAAGTTTTGGGTTTACATATCAAAGAACAGAACGCAGCATATCCCATTATAAAAGATGGAAGTTTTAATCTGAGATTGTTTACTGTGTCACATCTCCATGACACTGGACTCCTTTGGCTATAAATTCTGTGAGCATGATCTTAAACTCCACAACCACCAGATGAAGGAGCAGCGCTCCGAAGGCTAGTCCTTCCAAATAAACCTGTTTGACTATAAGCTGGTGTTGTGTGATTTTTAACTTTGTCCATCCCAGTCCAACATTGGCACCTCCAAGTCATGGTAGCCATGCAAATTATGTGTATAAAACATAACATAAAATAACTATGATTTGGAGATGCCGGTGTTGGACTGGGGTGTACAAAGTTAAAAATCACACAACACCAGGTTATAGTCCAACAGGTTTAATTGGAAGCACACTACCTTTGGAGGACGCTCCTTCATCTGGTGATAGTGGAGGGCTCGATCGTAACACAGAATTTATAGCAAAACTTTGCAGTAAATTCTGTTACGATCAAGCCCTCCACTATCACCTGATGAAGGAGTGTCCTCCGAAAGCTAGTGTGCTTCCAATTAAACCTGTTGGACTATAACCTGGTGTTGTGTGATTTTTAACTTAATAAAATAACCAGACAGGTTGATTGACAATCCTTCCAGTGAGCCTGATGTCAGGCAATAAGAATGGGAAAGTTGCCCAGTCAGCCATCCTGCAGAGCCAACAGCAGTTCTACAGTAATTTGCCAATCAGCATGGCCTAATCCATTAGAAGTCTGTAGTCCAAGTCTTGGAAATGAAGATGGGAGAAAAGAAAAGCAGAGGATAGTGGATAATAATTCTAAAGAAAGAAATCCTTGTTGTACTGAATGCTTTCTCACATCAAAGTCTAAGGATGCATCACTTAGTGATTTACTTTTGGAATCTAATGAGACTTAAGTAAGCAGGGAAGAAAAGTGGGTAACTGTGTGTGGGATCCGTATTAATTGCATGTTAGATCAGACAATATCATGTATAATGAGAATCCCACATTGGACTGGTATATTTCTGTTTACCAATATCCTGAATATGAAGTTGATAATTCAATGGTTCACCCATCGTAGGAGTTAGCTGTTAGATTTAGATTGGTGGTAGGTAACGCACCTCTTCAGGCAGAAAATTACAGACTTAAGTCCAACTGGCAATGTTTGAATACAAAATCTACACTGACTCTCAAAGAAATGTGAGGAGAGTGCTTGTGCTTGTCTGACATATGGCCCAGAGGCTAGAGTCCAACCCGACCCCTATCCAGCCCACAGAGCTCAAAATACAGATAGATCGGTGTGCCAGATCAGCAAGGAACTGCTGTTCTAATGACCAGTGAGTCAATCAGCAGTAAGTTCAGAAGAGAAATGGTCTGTAATTATAGCAGCAGCGGCAAACAGGGTGAAAGGGAGTGGTATTTATTTATTTTCACACCCAGTGAGAGTGAATGAGTCTGTGAAAGAATAAGGGAGTCTATATGTGAGAATAAGGGAGAGGAAAGGAGAGACAGAAGGGTCCATGGGAGGGAAAATGTCTGTGGAAAGGACGGGAGAGTTTTTGAAGGGGAAGGCAATCAGTGGGAAGGTGAAAATGTGTTGTATGTGTAAGAATGAGAACCTAGAGACTGGGACCGAGTCTCACACACATAGCCTATCCCCTCCCCGTTCTCCTTTTGCAAAAGCCCTTCCACAAACGACAACCAAGAAAGAAAGAAATCCCAAGTCACAAGGCAACCTATTTCCAACACTAACTTTCCATCAAGTCCAACTCAGAACGTGTTCTACCAAAGGAGATGTAGAGACAGCTTATTTTTTTCAAAATTAGTATGTACTAGAACATTCCCGAAGAAGGGCTTATGCCTGAAACGTCGATTCTCCTGCTCCTTGGATGCTGCCTGACCTGCTGCACTTTTCCAGCAACACATTTTTCAGCTCTGATCTCCAGCATCTGCAATCCTCACTTTCTCCATGTACTAGAACAACCTGATTTTAGTTTAAATCCAATTTTATGTTTTACCTTATTCAGAGTGTCAAATGTAAATTCAGATAAAATTCAACGTACATGACATGAATTTCATGTGGACTAAAATAATATTGCAATTCACAAGAAACTTGATTTTAAGGAATAGCTTAAAAAGATAATTTTGGACATAGCAAGATCTGCAAGCAAAACAATATTCAAAACCATTGTTTCTCTGGAAGTACACCCAACATCAACCCACAACCTCCAGCTGCAGACTCATAAACTCAAATCCTTAGCTCAGCCCAGTTCCTTTGGAGCCTACTCTGTTTAGGTCCGCTTGAGTGAAAAGCCAGACAAGCTTTATTAGTTAACTCTACTGCTTCGTATATTTTATTAATTATTGCTTCTAAATTTATTTTTTTCTCTTTCATGTTTAATGTTGCACCAAGCCTTTTCTTTCTGAAATTTGCACACTGGCCCCTTGAACGTTTTTTTTAAATAATTGGAATGTGTTCCCTCACATAGAAATGTTGGACAATCCTAAGGCTATATTTCCCCAATCAGCAGGAGGTAAAATGCCACATTGCATGACTTGAAAAAGAGCAGGGGAGCTGTTATGACCAACACGTTTTATAATAGATTATTGGAAGATTTATTTTGTTGCTTTTGGTGGAGCTTTTCAATGTGTAAATTGACAGCCAAATATTGCTCCATGAAAACAAGGACTTCAAAGGGATTTTGTTGACTGATGAAGCACTTTGGAGTGTCCTGAGGTACAATACAAAGGAAAGTTTTTCTAAATGTGCTGACGAACTTAACTGCACAGAAAATGTTTCCTATAGAGCTTTCCACATCAGTTGCAGGGATTCTGTGTACTCCAACATCCGATGAGAGAGGATTGGAACCAAATACTTTCATTTTAGCCGAGATTTATCAATCTATCAAAAATACCTAAATGTGTTTCTTGGAGGAAATTACTGCACATGCTGGAATCTGTACTGAAAACAACTAATGTTGGAGATCACAGCTGGTCAAACAGCATCAATGCAGAGACAGCAAGCTACCATTTTGAGTCTAAATGACTCTTATCACCCCTGAAGTGAAGTTTGGAGGGGACAGCATTTATGCTATTATTAGAAAGGTGCTGGAAAAGCACAGCAGGTCAGGCAGCATCTGAGGAGCAGGATAATCAATGTTTCGGGCAAAAGTCCTTCATCAGGAATGAGGTTGGGAGCTTCTAGGGTGGAGAGATAAATGGGAGGGGGGGTTAGGCTGGGGAGAAGGAAGCTATAGGTGCAATAGGTGGATGGAGGTGGGGGTGAAGCTGATAGGCCGGAGAGGAGGGTGGATGGATTCGTGGGAAGGAAGATTCACAAGTGGAACAAGTCATGAGGATGGTGCTGAGCTGGAAGTTTGGAACTGGGGTAAAATGGGGGGAGGAGTAATGAGGAAACTAGTGAGGTCCACATTGATGCTATGGGGTTGAAGGGTCCTGAGATAAAAGATGAGGCGTTCATCCTCCAGGCATCGGCTGGTGAAGGGGTGGTGGTGGAGGAAGCCCAGGACCTGCATGTCCTCGGTAGAGTGGAGGGGGAAGTTGAAATATACGGCCGGGGGCGATGGGATGGCTTAGGGCGGGTGTCCCGAAGATGTACTCTGAAGCGCATCCGGTCTCCCCAATGTAAAGAAGTCTGCATCGATCCCAATGCAGAGGAGAGTGCATCGAGCCCCATGTAGAGGAGACTGCATCGGGTCCCAATGTAGAGGAGACTGCATTGAGCCACAATGTAGAGGAGACTGCATCGATCACAATGTAGAGGAGACTGCATCGAGCCTCAATATAAAGGAGACTGCATCATTCCCAATGTAGAGGAGACTGCATCGATCCTAACGTAGAGGAGACTGCATCGAGCCCCAATGTAGAGGAGACTGCATCGATCCCAATGTAGAGATGACTGCATCAAGCCCCAGTGTAAAGGAAACCGCATCGAGTCCCAATGTAGAGGAGACTGCATCGAGTCCCAATGCAGAGGAGACTGCATCAAGCCCCAATGTAGAGGAGACTTCATTGAGCCCAAATGTAGAGGAGACTGCATCTGGCCCGAATGTAGAGGAGACAGCATTGTCCCCCAATGTAGAGGAGACTGCATCGATCCCAATGTAGAGGAGACTGCATCGGGACAAAATAGAGAGGAGACTTCATCAGGCCCCAACGTGGAGGAGAGTGCATTGGGTCCCAATGTGGAGGAGACTGCATCAGGCCCCAATGTAGAGGAGACTGCATCAATCCCAATGTAGAGGAGACTGCATCAGTCCCCAACGTAGAGGAGACTGCATCCAGCCCCAACGTAGAGGAGACTGCATCGATCCCAATGTAGAGGAGACTGCATCGATCCCAATGTAGAGGAGACTTCATCGACCCCAATGTCAGGGAGACTGCATCGATCCCAATGTATAGGACACTGCATCGGGCCCCAGTGAAGAGGAGACTGCATCGGCCCCGATGTCGGGGAGACTGCATCGGTCCTCAATGTAGAGGAGACTGCATGGAGCCCAAATGTAGAGGAGACTGCATTGAGCCCCAATGTAGAGGAGACTGCATTGAGCCCCATTGTTCAGGAGACTGCATCGAGTCCCAATGTAGAGGAGACTGCTTCGGGCCCCAATGTAGAGGAGACTGCATCAAGTTCCAATGTAGAGGAGACTGCATTAGGCCTCAATGTAGAGGAGACTGCATCAGGCCCCAATGTAGAGGAGATTGCATCGGGCCCCAATGTAGAGGAGAATGCATTGAGCCACAATGTAGAGGGGACTGCATCGAGTCCCAGTGTAGAGGAGCCTGCATGGAGTCCCAGTGTAGAGGAAACTGCATCGAGTCCCAATGTAGAGGAGAATGCATCGGGCCCCAATGTAGAGTAGACTGCATCGGGGCCCAATATTGAGCAGATTGTATTGGCCCCAATGTAGAGGAGACTTCATGAAGCCCCAATGTTCAGGAGACTGCATTGGGCCCCAGTGTAGAGGAGACTGCATCGGGCCCCAATGTAGAGGAGACTGCATCAATCCCAATGTAGAGGAGGCTGCATCGAGCCTCAAAGTAGAGGAACTGCATCAAGTCCCAATGTAGAGGAGACTGCATCGGGCCCCAATGTAGAGGAGACTGCATTGTGTCCCAATGTAGAGGAGACTGCATCGATCCCCAGTGTAGAGGAGACTGCATCAGTCCCCAACGTAGAGAAGACTGCATCCAGCCCCAATGTAGAGGAGACTACATCGATCCTAATGTCAGGGAGACGTCATCGAGCCCTAGTGAAGAGGAGACTGCATCAAACCAAATGTCGGGGAGACTGCATCGAGACCCAGTGTAGAGGAGACTGCATTGAGCCCCAATACAGAGGAGACTGTGTGGGGTACCAATGCACAGTAAACTGCATCGAATCCCAATGTAGGGAAGAAAGCATGGGGTTCCAATGTAGAGGAGACTGCATCGATCCCAATGTAGAGAAGACTGCATCGATCCCAATGTAGAGGAGACTTCATCGACCCCAATGTCGGGGAGACTGCATCGAGTCCCAATGTAGAGCAGACTGCATCGGGCCCCAGTGAAGAGGAGACTGCATCGGGCCCCAATGTAGAGGAGAATGCATTGAGCCACAATGTAGAGGGGACTGCATCGAGTCCCAGTGTAGAGGAGACTGCATTGAGTAACAGTGTAGAGGAGACTGCATTGAGCCCCAATGTAGAGGAGACTGCATCGAGTCGCAATTTAGAGGAGAATGCATCGGGCCCCAATATAGAGCAGACTGTATCAGGCCCCAATGTAGAGGAGACTGCATGGAGCCCCAATGTTCAGGAGACTGCATCAGGCCCCAATGTAGAGGGGACTGCATTGAGTCACATTGTAGAGGAGACTGCGTCGAGTCCAAATGTAGAGGAGACTGTATTGAGCCCCAATGTTCAGGAGATCCCATTGGGCCCCAGTGTAGAGGAGACTACATCAAGTCCCAATGTAGAGGAGACTGCATCTGGCCCCAGTGTAGAGGAGACTTCATTGATCCCAATGTCAGGGAGACTGCATCGATCCCAATGTATAGGACACTGCATCGGGCCCCAGTGAAGAGGAGACTGCAAAGGCCCAAATGTCGGGGAGACTGCATCGATCCCAATGTAGAGGAAACTGCATCCGGCCCCACTGTCGAGGAGACTGAATCGAGTCCCAGTGTAGTGGAGACTGCATCAAGCCCCATTGTTCAGGAGACTGCATCGAGTCCCAATGTAGAGGAGACTGCATCGAGTCCCAATGTAGAGGAGACTGCATCGGGCCCCAAAGTAGAGGAGACTGCATCGAGTCCCAATGTAGAGGAGACTGCATTAGGCCTCAATGTAAAAGAGACTGCATCAGGTCCCAGTGTAGAGGAGACTGCATTGAGCCACAATGCAGAGGAAACTGCATCGAGTCCCAATTTAGGGGAGACTGCATCGGGCCCCAGTGTGGAGGAGACTGCATTGAACCCCAATGTTCAGGAGACTGCATCGGGACCCAATGTAGAGGAGATTGCATTGAGTCCCACTGTAGAGGAGACTGCATGGAGTCTCAATGTAGAGGAAACTGCGTCGAGTCCCAATTTAAGGGAGACTGCATCGGGCCCCAGTGTGGAGGAGACTGCATTGAGCCCCAATGTTCAGGAGACTGCATCGGGCCCCAATGTAGAGGGGAATGCATTGAGTCTAAATGTAGAGGAGACTGCAACAAGTCCAAATGTAGAGGAGACTGCATTGAGCCCCAATGTCGGGGAGACCGCATGGGGCCCCAATGTAGTGGAGACTGCATCGAGTCCCAATGTAGAGGAGACTACAACAATCCCAATGTAGAGGAAACTGCATCCGGCCCCACTGTCGAGAAGACTGAATCGAGTCCCAATGTATTGGAGACTGCATCAAGCCCCAATTTAGAAGAGACTGCATTGAGTCCCAATGTAGAGGAGACTGCATCTGGCCCCAATGTAGAGGAGACTTCATCGATCCCAATGTTGGGGAGACTGCAGCGATCCCGTGGGCGACACGGTGGCACAGTGGTTAGCACTGCTGCTTCACAGCGCCTGAGACCCGGGTTCAATTCCCGCCTCAGGCGACTGACTGTGTGGAGTTTGCACATTTTACCCGTGTCTGCGTGGGTTTCCTCCGGGTGCTCCGGTTTCCTCCTACAATCCAAAGATGTGCAGGTCAGAAAAATTGGCCATGCTAAATTGCCCGTAGTGTTAGGTAATGGGTAAATGTAGGGGTATGGGTGGGTTGCGCTTTGGCGTGTCAGTGTGGACTTGTTGGGCCGAAGGGCCTGTTTCCACACTGTAATGTAATGTAATGTATACGACACTGCATTGGGCCCCAGTGAAGAGGAGACTGCATCGAGTCCCAGCGTAGAGGAGACTGCATTGAACACCAATGTTCAGGAGACTGCATCGGGCCCCAATGTAGAGGAGACTGCATGGAGTCCCAATGTAGAGGAAACTGCATCGAGTCCCAATTTAGGGGAGAATGCATCGGGCCCCAATGTAGAGGAGACTGCATCGGGCCCCAATATGGAGCAGACTGTATCGGGCCCCAATGTAGAGGAGACTTCATGGAGCCCCAATGTTCAGGAGACTGCATCGGGCCCCAATGTAGAGGGGACTGCATTGAGTCACATTGTAGAGGAGACTGCATCGAGTCCAAATGTAGAGGAGACTGTATTGAGTCCCAATGTTCAGGAGACCGCATCGGGCCCCAATGTAGAGGAGACTGCATCAAGTCCCAATGTAGAGGAGACTGCATCTGGCACCAATGTAGAGGAGACTTCATTGATCCCAATTTCAGGGAGACTGCATCGATCCCAATGTATAGGACACTGCATCAGGCCGCAGTGAAGAGGAGACTGCATCAGGCCCTAATGTCGGGGAGATTGCATCGGTCCTCAATGTAGAGGAGACTGCATCGAGTCACAATGTAGAGGAGACTGCATCGATCCCAATGTAGAGGAAACTGCATCCGGCCCCACTGTCGAGGAGACTGAATCGAGTCCCAATGTAGTGGAGACTGCATCAAGCCCCATTGTTCAGGAGACTGCATCGAGTCCCAACGTAGAGGAGACTGCGTCGAGTCCCAATGTAGAGGAGACTGCATCGGGCTCCAAAGTAGAGGAGACTGCATCGGGCCCCAATGTAGAGGAGACTGCATTAGGCCTCAATGTAAAAGAGACTGCATCAGGCCCCAATGTAGAGGAGACTGCATCGGGCCCCAATGTAGAGGAGACTGCATGGAGTCTCAATGTAGAGGAAACTGTATCGAGTCCCAATTTAAGGGAGAATGCATCGGACCCCAATGTTGAGGAGACTGCATTGAGCCCCAATGTTCAGGAGACTGCATCGGGCCCCAATGTAGAGGGGACTGCATTGAGTCCAAATGTAGAAGGGACTGCATCAAGTCCAAATGTAGAGGAGACTGCATTGAGCCCCAATGTTCAGGAGACCGCATCGGGCACCAATGTAGTGGAGACTGCATCGAGTCCTAATGTAGAGGAGACTTCATCGATCCCAATGTAGAGGAAACCGGATCCGGCCCACTGTCGAGGAGACTGAATTAAGTCCCAATGTATTGGAGACTGCATCAAGCCCCAATGTTGAGGAGACTACATTGAGTCCCAATGTAAAGGAGACTGCATCAGGCACCAATGTAGAGGAGACTTCATTGAGCCCAAATGTAGAGGAGACTGCATCTGGCCCGAATGTAGAGGAGACTGCATTGGCCCCCAATGTAGAGGAGACAGCATTGTCCCCCAATATAGAGGAGACTGCATCGATGCCAATGTAGAGGAGACTGCATCGAGTCTCAATGTAGAGAAGACTGCATCGGGACACAATGGAGAGGAGACTTCATCAGTCACCAACGTAGAGGAGACTGCATCCAGCCCCAATGTAGAGCAGACTGCATCGGGCCCCAGTGAAGAGGAGACTGCATCGGGCCCCAATGTCGGGGAGACTGCATCGGTCCTCAATGTAGAGGAGACTGCATTGAGCTGCAATGTAGAAGAGACTGCATCGACTCCCAGTGTAGAGGAGACTGTATTGGGCCCCAATGTAGAGGAGACTGCATTGAGCTGCAATGTAGAAGAGACTGCATCGACTCCCAGTGTAGAGGAGACTGCATTGAGTCCCAGTGTAGAGGAGACTGCATGGAGTCCCAATGTAAAGGAAACTGCATCGAGTCCCAATTTAGGGGAGACTGCATGGAGCCCCAATGTTCAGGAGACTGCATCGGGCCCCAATGTAGAGGGGACTGCATTGAGTCACATTGTAGAGGAGACTGCATCGAGTCGAAATGTAGAGGAGACTGTATTGAGCCCCAATGTTCAGGAGACCGCATTGGGCCCCAATGTAGAGGAGACTGCATCAAGTCCCAATGTAGAGGAGACTTCATCGATCCCAATTTCAGGGAGACTGCATCGATCCCAATGTATAGGACACTGCATCAGGCCCCAGTGAAGAGGAGACTGCATCAGGCCCTAATGTCGGGGAGATTGCATCGGTCCTCAATATAGAGGAGACTGCATCGAGTCACAATGTAGAGGAGACTGCATCGATCCCAATGTAGAGGAAATTGCATCCGGCCCCACTGTCGAGGAGACTGAATTGAGTCCCAATGTAGTGGAGACTGCATCAAGCCCCATTGTTCAGGAGACTGCATCGAGTCCCAACGCAGAGGACACTGCATCGAGTCCCAATGTAGAGGAGACTGCATCGGGCCCCAAAGTAGAGGAGACTGCATCGGACGCCAATGTAGAGGAGACTGCATCGGGCGCCAATGTAGAGGAGACTGCATCGAGTCCGAATGTAGAGGAGACTGCATTAGGCCTCAATGTAAAAGAGACTGCATCACGCCCCAATGTAGAGGTAACTGCATCGGGCCCCAATGTAGAGGAGACTGCATGGAGTCTCAATGTAGAGGAAACTGCATTGAGTCCCAATTTAGGGGAGAATGCATCGGGCCCCAATGTAGAGGAGACTGCATTGAGCCCCAATGTTCAGGAGACTGCATCAGGCCCCAGTGTAGAGGGGACTGCATTGAGTCCAAATGCAGAGGAGACTGCATCAAGTCCAAATGTAGAGGAGACTGCATTGAGCCCCAATGTTCAGGAGACCGCATCGGGCAACAATGTCGTGGAGACTGCATCGAGTCCTAATGTAGAGGAGACTTCATCGATCCCAATGTAGAAGAAACTGGATCCGGCCCACTGTCGAGGAGACTGAATTGAGTCCCAATGTATTGGAGACTGCATCAAGCCCCAATGTTGAGGAGACTGCATTGAGTCCCAATGTAGAGGAGACTGCATCAGGCACCAAGTAGAGGAATCCGTATCGAGTCCCAATGAAGAGGAGACTGCATCAAGCCCCAATGTAGAGGAGACTTCATTGAGCCCAAATGTAGAGGAGACTGCATCTGGCCCGAATGTAGAGGAGACAGCATTGACCCCCAATGTAGACGAGACAGCATTGACCCCCAATGTAGACGAGACTGCATCGATGCCAATGTAGAGGAGACTGCATCGAGTCTCAATGTAGAGAAGACTGCATCGGGACACAATGGAGAGGAGACTTCATCAGTCACCAACGTAGAGGAGACTGCATCCAGCCCCAATGTAGAGGAGACTGCATCGAGTCCCAATGTAGAGGAGACTGCATCGGCCCCCAATGTAGAGCAGACTGCATTGGCCCCCAATGTAGAGGAGACTGCATTGAGCCCCAAGGTAGAGGAGACTGCACCGGGCCCCAATGTAGAGGAGACTGCATCGAGCCCCAATGTAGAGGAATCTGCATCGATCCTAATATCAGGGAGACTGCATCGAGTCCCAATGTAGAGGAGGCTGCATCGAGCCCAATGTAGAGGAGACTGCATCGAGTCCCAATGTAGAGCAGACTGCATTGAGCCCCAGTGCAGAGGAGACTGCATGGGGTCCCAATGCGCAGGAAACTGCATCGAATCCCAATGTAGGGAAGAATGCATGGGGCCCCAATGTAGAGGAGACTGCATCGATGCCAATGTAGAGGAGACTGCATCGGGCCCCAATATAGAGGAGACTGCATCGGGCCCCAATATAGAGGAGACTGTATTGGGCCCCAATGTAGAGGAGACTGCATCGGGCCCCAATGTAGAGGAGAATGCATTGAGCCACAATGTAGAGGAGACTGCATCGAGTCCCAGTGCAGAGGAGACTGCATTGAACCCCAATGTTCAGGAGACTGCATTGAGCCCCAATGTAGAGGAGACTGCATCGATCCCAATGTAGGCGAGACCATCGGGCCCCAATATAGAGGAGACTGCATTGTGCCCCAATATAGAGGAGGCTGCATCGAGCCCCAATGTAGAGGAAACTGCATCGAGTCCCAATGTAGAGGAGACTGCATCGATCCCAATGTTCAGGAGACTGCATCGAGCCCCAATGTAGAGGAGACTGCATCGATTCCAATGTAGAGGAGACGATATCGATCCCATGTTGGCACAGTGGTTAGCACTGCTGCCTCACAGCGCCAGAGTCTCGGGTTCTATTCCCGCCTCAGGCGACTGACTGTGTGGAGTTTGCACATTCTCCCCGTGTCTGCGTGGGTTTCCTCCGGGTGCTCCGGTTTCCTCCCACAGTCCAAAAATGTGCAGGATCGGTGAATTGGCCATGCTAAATTGCCCGTAGTGTTAGATGCAGGGATAAATGTAGGGGAATGGGTATGGGTGGGTGCGCTTCGGCGGGTGGGTGTGGACTTGTTGGGCTGAAGGGCCTGTTTCCACACTGTAAGTAATCTAATCTAATCCCAATGTAGACAAGACTGCATCGGGCCCCAATGTAGAGGAGACTGCATCGATCCCAATGTAGAGGAGACTGCATCGATCCCAATGTAGAGGAGACTTCATCGGGCCCCAATGTAGAGGAGACTGCATGGAGCGCCAATGTAGTGGAGACTGCATCGAGCCCCAATGTGGAGGAGACTGCATCGAGCCCCAACGTAGAGGAGACTGCATTGAGGCCCAATGTTCAGGAGACGGCATCGGGCCCCAGTGTAGAGGAGACTGCATCGGGCCCCAATGTAGAGGTAACTGCATCGGGCCCCAATGTAGAGGAGACTGCATCAAGCCCCAGTGTAGAGGAGACTGCATTGAGCCCAATGTAGAGGAGACTGCATTGAGCCTCAATGTAGAGGAGACTGCATCAGGCCCCAATGTAGAGGAGACTGCATCAGGCCCCCATGTAGAGGAGTCTGCATCCTGTCCCAATGTAGAGGAGTCTGCATCCTGTCCCAATGTAGGGGAGACTGCACCGATTCCAATGTAAAGGAGACTGCATAAGGTCCCAGTGTAGAGGAGACTGCATCGGGCCCCAATGTAGAGGAGACTGCATCGATTCCAATATAGCGGCGACTGCATCGATCACAATGTAGATGAGACTGCATCGGGCCCCAGTGTAGAGGAGACTGCATCAGGCCCCAATGCAGAGGAGATTGCATCGAGGTCCCAGTGTAGAGCAGACTGCATTAAGCCCCAATGTTCAGGAGACGGCATCGGGCACCAGTGTAGAGGAGACTGCATCAGGCCACAATGTAGAGGTGACTGCATCGGGCCCCATTGTAGAGGAGACTGCATCGGGCCCCAATGTAGGGGAGACTGCATCAAGCCCCAGTGTAGAGGAGACTGCATTGAGCCCCAATGTAGGGGAGACTGTATCGATTCCAATGTAGAGGAGACTGCATCGAGGTCCCAATGTAGACCAGACTGCATCGAGCCCCAATGTAGAGGAAACTGCATTAAGCCCCAGTGCAGAGGAAACTGCATCGAGTCCCAATGTAGAGGAGTCTGCATCATGTCCCAATGTAGAGGAGACTGCATCGAGTCCCAATGTAGAGGAGTCTGCATCGATCCCAATGTAGAGGAGACTGCATCCGGCTCCACTGTTGAGGAGACTGCATCGAGCCCCAATGTAGAGGAGACTGCATCCATCCCAATGTCGAGGAGACTGCATCGAGTCCCAATGTAGAGGAGACTGCATTGAGCCCCAATGTAGAGGAGACTGCAACAGGCCCCACTGTAGAGGAAACTGCATTGAGCCCCAATGTCGAGGAGACTGCATCGAGTCCCAATGTAGAGCAGACTGCTTTGGGCCCCAATGTAGAGGAAACTGCATTAAACCCCAATGCAGAGGAAACTGCATCGAGTCCCAATGTAGAGGAGTCTGCATCGTGTCACAGTGTAGAGGTGACTGCATTGAGCTTCAATGTAGAGGAGATTGCATCGAGTCCCAATGTAGAGGAGTCTGCATCGTGTCCCAATGTAGAGGAGACTGCATCGAACCCCAATGTAGAGGAGACTGCATCGAGTCCCAAGATAGAGGAGTCTGCATCGTATCCCAATGTAGAGGAGACAGCATCGAGTCCCAATGTAGAGGAAATTGCATCGAGTCCCAACTTAAAGGAAACTGCTTTGAGCCCCAATGTAGAGGAGACAGCATCGAGCCCCAATGTAGAGGAGACTGCATCGATCCCAATGTAGAGGAGACTGCATCCGGCCCCACTGTCGAGGAGACTGCATCGAGTCCCAATGTAGTGGAGACTGCATCAAGCTCCAATTTAGAAGAGACTGCATTGAGTCCCAATGTAGAGGAGACTGCATCAGGCCCCAATGTAGAGGAGACAGCATTGACCCCCAATGTAGAGGAGACTGCATCGATGCCAATGTAGAGGAGACTGCATCGAGTCTCAATGTAGAGAAGACTGCATCGGGACACAATGGAGAGGAGACTACATCAGGCCCCAACGTAGAGGAGACTGCATCCAGCCCCAATGTAGAGGAGACTGCATCGAGTCCCAGTGTAGAGGAGACTGCATCGATCGTAATGTCAGGGAGACTGCATCGAACCCCAATGTAGAGGAGACTACATCGATCCTAATGTCGGGGAGACTGCATCGAGTCCCAATGTAGAGCAGACTGCATTGAGCCGCAATGCAGAGGAGACTGCATGGGGCCCCAATGCACAGGAAACTACATCGAATCCCAATGTAGGGAAGAAAGCATGGGGTCCCAATGCAGAGGAGACTGCATCGATCCCAATGTAGAGGAGACTGCATCGGGCCCCAATATAGAGACTGTATTGGGCCCCAATGTAGAGGAGACTGCATCAATCCCAATGTAGAGGAGACTTCATCGATCCCAATGTCGGGGAGACTGTATCGATCCCAATGTATAGGACACTGCATTGGGCCCCAGTGAAGAGGAGACTGCATCGGGCCCCAATGTAGAGGAGACTGCATCGGGCCCCAATGTAGAGAAGACTGCATTGAGCCCCAATGTAGAGGAGACTGCATCAGGCCCCAATGTAGAGGAGACTGCATTAAGCCCCACTGTAGAGGAGATTGCTTCAGGCCCCAGTGTAGAGGAAACTGCATCAAGCCCCATTGTTCAGGAGACTGCATCGAGTCCCAATGTAGAGGAGACTGCATCGAATCCCAATGTAGAGGAGACTGCATTAGGCCTCAATGTAGAGGAGACTGCATTGAGCTGCAATGTAGAAGAGACTGCATCGACTCCCAGTGTAGGGGAGACTGTATTGGGCCCCAATGTAGAGGAGGCTGCATCAAGTCCCAATGTAGAGGAGACTTTATTGAGCTGCAATGTAGAAGAGACTGCATCGACTCCCAGTGTAGAGGAGACTGCATTGAGTCCCAGTGTAGAGGAGACTGCATGGAGTCCCAATGTAGAGGAAACTGCATCGAGTCCCAATTTAGGGGAGAATGCATCGGGCCCCAATGTAGAGGAGACTGCATCGTGCCCCAATATGGAGCAGACTGTATCGGGCCCCAATGTAGAGGAGACTGCATGGAGCCCCAATGTTCAGGAGACTGCATCGGGCCCCAATGTAGAGGGGACTGCATTGAGTCACATTGTAGAGGAGACTGCATCGAGTCCAAATGTAGAGGAGACTGTATTGAGTCCCAATGTTCAGGAGACCGCATCGGGCCCCAATGTAGAGGAGACTGCATCAAGTCCCAATGTAGAGGAGACTTCATCGATCCCAATGTCGGGGAGACTGCATCGATCCCAATGTATAGGACACTGCATCGGGCCCCAGTGAAGAGGAGACTGCATCAGGCCCTAATGTCGGGGAGATTGCATCGGTCCTCAATGTAGAGGAGACTGCATCGGGCCCCAATGTAGAGGAGACTGCATCAGGCCCCAATGTAGAGGAGACTGCATCAGGCCCCAATGTAGAGGAGACTGCATCAGGCCCCAATGTAGAGGAGACTGCATCAGGCCCCAATGTAGAGGAGACTGCATCAGGCCCCAATGTAGAGGAGACTGCATCAGGCCCCAATGTAGAGGAGACTGCATCGGGCCCCAATATGGAGCAGACTGTATCGGGCCCCAATGTAGAGGAGACTGCATCAGGCCCCAATGTAGAGGAGACTGCATCAGGCCCCAATGTAGAGGAGACTGCATCAGGCCCCAATGTAGAGGAGACTGCATCAGGCCCCAATGTAGAGGAGACTGCATCAGGCCCCAATGTAGAGGAGACTGCATCAGGCCCCAATGTAGAGGAGACTGCATCAGGCCCCAATGTAGAGGAGACTGCATCAGGCCCCAATGTAGAGGAGACTGCATCAGGCCCCAATGTAGAGGAGACTGCATCAGGCCCCAATGTAGAGGAGACTGCATCAGGCCCCAATGTAGAGGAGACTGCATCAGGCCCCAATGTAGAGGAGACTGCATCAGGCCCCAATGTAGAGGAGACTGCATCAGGCCCCAATGTAGAGGAGACTGCATCAGGCCCCAATGTAGAGGAGACTGCATCAGGCCCCAATGTAGAGGAGACTGCATCAGGCCCCAATGTAGAGGAGACTGCATCAGGCCCCAATGTAGAGGAGACTGCATCAGGCCCCAATGTAGAGGAGACTGCATCAGGCCCCAATGTAGAGGAGACTGCATCAGGCCCCAATGTAGAGGAGACTGCATCAGGCCCCAATGTAGAGGAGACTGCATCAGGCCCCAATGTAGAGGAGACTGCATCAGGCCCCAATGTAGAGGAGACTGCATCAGGCCCCAATGTAGAGGAGACTGCATCAGGCCCCAATGTAGAGGAGACTGCATCAGGCCCCAATGTAGAGGAGACTGCATCAGGCCCCAATGTAGAGGAGGCTGCATCGAGCCCCAATGTAGAGGAAACTGCATAGAGTCCCAATGTAGAGGAGTCTGCATCCTGTCCTAATGTAGAGGAGACTGCATTGAGCCCCAGTGGAGAGGAGACTGCATCAAGTCCCAATGTAGAGGAAACTGCATTGTGCCCCAATGCAGAGGAAACTGCATCGAGTCCCAATGTAGAGGAGACTGCATCGTGTCCCAGTGTACAGGAGACTGCATTGAGCCCCAGTGTAGAGGAGACTGCATCAGGCCCCAATGTAGAGGAGACTGCATCAGGCCCCAATGTAGAGGAAACTGCATAGAGTCCCAATGTAGAGGAGTCTGCATCCTGTCCCAATGTAGAGGAGACTGCTTCGGGCCCCAATGTAGAGGAGACTGCATGGAGCCCCAATGTTCAGGAGACTACATTGGGCCCCACTGTTGAGGAGACTGCATTGAGCCTCAATGTAGAGGAGACTGCATCGAGTCCCAGTGTAGAGCAGACTGCATCAGGCCCCAATATAGATGAGACTGTATTGAGCCCCAAGGTTGAAGAGACTGCATCAGGCTCCAATGTAGAGAAAACTGCAGTGAGTCCCAATGTAGAGGAGTCTGCATCCTGTCTCAATGTAGAGGAGATTGCATCGAGTCCCAATGTAGAGGAGACTGCATTGTGCCCCAGTGTAGAGGAGACTGCATTGAGTCCCAATGTAGAGGAAACTGCATCGGGCCCCAATGTAGAGAAGACTGCAGCGGGCCCCAACATGGACGAAATTGCATCGAGTCCCAATGTAGAGGAAACCGCTTGGAGCCCCAATGTAGAGGAAACCGCATCGAGTCCCAATGTGGAGGAGACTGCTTTGGGCCCCAATGTAGAGGAAACTGTATCTGGCCCCAGTGTCATGGAAACTGCATTGATTCCCACTGTCATGGAGACTGCATCAAGCCCCAATGTAAAGGAGACTGCATCGAGTCCCAATGTAGGGGAGACTGCATTGAGCCCCAATGTAGGGGAGACTGCATTGAGCCCCAATGTAGAGGAGACTGCATTGGGGCCCCAATGTAGAGGATACTGCATCGAGTCCCACTGTATAGGAAACTGCATCGAGTCCCAATTTACAGGAGACTGCATCGGGCCCCATTGTAGAAGAGTCTGCATCGGGCCCCAATATAGAGGAGTCTGCATTGGGCCCCAATGTAGAGGAGACTGCATTGAGCCCCAATGTAGAGGAAACTGCATCGAGTCCCAATGGAGAGGAAACCGCATCGAGTCCCAAAGTGGAGGAGACTGGCTCGGGCCCCAATTAAGAGGAAACCGCATGGAGCGCCAATGTAGAGGAGACTGCATCAGGCCCTAATGTAGAGGAGATTGCATCGAGTCCCAATGTAGAGCAGACTGCATCGGGCTCCAATGTAGAGGAAACTGCATCGAGCCCCAGGGTACAGGAGACTGCATCAAGTCCCAATGTAGAGGAGACTGCATCAAGTCCCAATGTAGAGGAAACTGCATCGAGTCCCAATTTAGAGTAAAATGCTTTGGGTCCCGATGTAGAGGAGACTGCATCGAGCACCAATGTAGAGGAGACTGCACCGAGTCCCAGTGTAGAGGAGACTGCATCGATCCCAATGTAGAGGAAACTGCATCTGGCCCTACTGTCGATGAGACTGAATCGAGTCCCAATGTAGTGGAGACTGCATCAAGCCCCAATGTAAAGGAGACTGTATTGAGCCCCAATGTAGAGGAGTCTGCATCAGGCCCCAGTGTAAAGGAGACTGCATTGAGCCCCAATGTAGAGAAGACTGCAGCAGGCCCCAATGTAGAGGAGACTGCATCGAGCCCCAATGTAGAGGAAACTGCATCGAGTCCAAATGCAGAGGAGTCTGCATCCTGTCCCAATGTGGGGGAGACTGCATTGGGCCCCATTGTAGAGGAGGTTGCATCGAGCCCCAATGTAGAGGAGACTGCACTGAGCCCCAATGTAGAGGAGACTGCTTCGGACCCCAGTGTAGAGGGCACTACATTGAGCCCCAATGTTCAGGAGACTACATCGGGCCCTATCGTACCGGAGACTCCATTGAGTCCCAGTGTAGAGCAGACTGCATCAGGCCCCAATAGAGGAAACTGCATTGAGTCCCAATATAGAGGTGTCTGCATCCTGTCTCAATGTAGAGGAGACTGCATTGAGCCCCAATGTAGAGGAGACTGCATTGAGCCCCAATGTAGAGGAGACTGCATTGAGCCCCAGTGTAGAGGAGACTGCATTGAGCCCCAGTGTAGAGGAGATTGCATCGAGTCCCAATGTAGAGGAGACTGCATCGAGTCCCAATGTAGAGGAAACTGCATCGGGCCCCAATGTAGAGGAGACTGCAGCGGGCCCCAACGTGGACGAAATTGCATCGAGTCCCAATGTAGAGGAAACCGCTTGGAGCCCCATTGTAGAGGAAACCGCATCGAGTCCTAATGTAGAGGAGACTGCTTTGGGCCCCAATGTAGAGGAGACTGCATCAATCCCAATGTAGCGGAGTCTGTATCCGGCCCCAATGTCATGGAGACTGCATTGATTCCCACTGTCATGGAGACTGCATACATCCCCAATGTATAGGAGACTGCATCGAGTCCCAATGTAGGGGAGACTGCATTGAGCCCCAATGTAGAGGAGACTGCATGGGCCCCAATGTAGAGGAGACTGCATCGAGTCCCAATGTAGAGGATACTGCATCGAGTCCCAATGTAGAGGAGTCTGTGTCCGGCCCCAATGTCATGGAGACTGCATTGATTCCCACTGTCATGGAGACTGCATACATCCCCAATGTAGAGGAGACTGCATCGGGCCCCAATGTAGAGGAGACTGCATCGAGTCCCAATGTAGGGGAGACTGCATCAAGTCCCAATGTACAGGAGACTGCATCGGGCCCCAATGTAGAGGAGTCTGCATCGGGCCCCAATGTAGAGGAGTCTGCATCGAGTCCCAATGTAGAGGAGACTGCATCGAGCCCCAATGTAGAGGAAACTGCATGGAGCCCCAATGCAGAGGAAACCGCATCGAGTCCCAATGTGGAGGAGACTGGCTCGGGCACCAATTTAGAGGAAACCGCATGGAGCCCCAATGTAGAGGAGACTGCATTGAGTCCCAGTGTAGAGGAAACTGCATGGAGCCCCAATGCAGGGAAACCGCATCGAGTCCCAATGTGGAGGAGACTGGCTCGGGCACCAATTTAGAGGAAACCGCATGGAGCCCCAATTTAGAGGAAACCGCATCGAGTCCCAGTGTAGACGAGACTGCATCGAGTCCCAGTGTAGACGAGACTGCATCGAGTCCCAGTGTAGACGAGACTGCATCGAGCCCTGATGTATAGGAAACTGCATTGAGCCCCAATGTAGAGGAAACTGCGTTGAGCCCCAGTGTAGAGGAGACCACATCTCTTCTACACTGGGGAGACAGGACGCCTCCTCGCAGAGCACTTCAGAGAACATCTCTGGGACACCCGCAACAATCCACCCCCACCACCCCGCGGCCCAACATTTCATCTCCCCCTCCCACTCTGCCATGTTCATGCAGGTCCTTGACCTCCTCCACCACCACTCCCTCACCACCTGATGCCTGGAGGAGGAACGCATCATCTTCCACCTCGGGGCACTTCAACCCCATGGCATCAATGTGGACTTCACCAGTTTCCTCATTTCCCCTCCCCCCACTTTCCGCCAGTTCCAACCTTCCAGCTCAGCACTATTCTCAGGACCCGTTCCACCTGCCAATATTCCTTCCCACCTATCCGCTCCACGCTCCTCTCCAACTTATCACCTTCACCCCCACCTATTGCACTCTCAGCTACCTTCTCCCCAGCCCCACACCTCTGCCATTTATCTCTCCATCCCTGAGGCTCCCAGCTTCATTTCTGATGAAGGGCTTTTTGCCTGAAACGTTGATTTCCCTGCTCCTCGGATGCTGCCTGACCTGCAGTGCTTTTCCAATACCACTCTAATCTTGACTCTAATCTCTAGCATCTGCAGTACCCATTTCTGCCTAGCATTTATGCTATTGTTTGGAGGATGGGTGGGGATGGTGGGGTGTAGAGTGTTAAGTTTAGTTTTACTTCTCTGTCACCATGTCCTTCCTCCCTTCCTCACTCCCTCCTGTGGGACTGTCTGTTCTTTCAAGGACAAAGTGAGGACTGCAGATGCTGGAGATCCGAATCAAAAAATGTGGTGCTGGAAAAATGTTGTGCAGGTCAGGCAATGTCTGAGGAGCAGGCGAATAAGGCCTTCAGGTCTGGCAGATAGACACATCATTGTTCTACTATTTTCATATTCTTATCACTTAATCGGAACGATCAGCATTTTGTTCTCCCCAGTACTCTACACTCCACCAACCCCACACCCACCCCACCTCCCAAAATTATATCATTAATGCTATCCCCTTCCACATTTCACTTCAGCTCTGATGAAGAGCCATGTGGACTCAAATCATTTGTTTGCTGTCTCTTCATGGATGATGTCTGACCTGCTGTGATCTCCAGCAGTTGTTGTTAAATATGTTTCCGTTTTTCTTTAATTGGTATTGAAATATTTGTGCTGAAAATGTGTTGCTGGAAAAGTGCAGCAGGTCAGGCAGCATCCAGGGAACAGGAGAATCGACGTTTCGGGCATAAGCCCTTCTTCAGGAATGAGGAAAGTTTGTCCAGCAGGCTAAGATAAAAGGTAGGGAGGAGGGACTTGGGGGAGGGGCGTCGGAAATGTGATAGGTGGAAAGAGGTCACCATTATCTCCCAGACCGTCCATAACCTCATCACCTCGGGGGATCTCCCATCCACCGCCTCCAACCTCATAGTCCCACAACCCCGCACCGCCCG
>NC_057731.1:38164940-38174421 GCF_004010195.1 Chiloscyllium plagiosum
ACGTCGATTCTCCTGTTCCCTGGATGCTGCCTGACCTGCTGCGCTTTTCCAGCAACACATTTTCAGCTCTGATCTCCAGCATCTGCAGACCTCACTTTCTCCTCATTGAAATATTTGTGTTTACCAGTTATAAATGATTTAAATGTTGTACACTAAAACATAATATAAAATACTTTACCCTTTAAAATAACAAAAAAGCTTCAGATTGGCAATTATAATTTAATGAGGAACACGATATATTGTTCAAAATTTGACAAATGTTGTCAAATATACAAGACACGGGGCAGATACTTACAACATCTCTGCGTTGCCTTTCCATTTTGCATTTTGAGTTCAAAAGTTGAGCCCAACCTCTCCAAAACCCTTCACATTAATTTGTACTGGAACAATTATTATTGCAATTCCTTATAGGAAGGATGTGGAAGCTTTGGAAAGGATTCAGAGGAGATTTACTAAGATGTTGCCTGGTATTGAAAGAAGGCCTTACGAGGAAATGCTGAGGGAACTGAGGCTGGTTTTGTTGGAGAGAAGAAGGTTGAGAGGTGACTTAATTGAGACGTATAACATAATCAAGGGTTAGATAGGGTGGACAGTGAGAGTCTTTTCCTCGGATGTGAAAGCTAACACAAGGGGGCATAGCTTTAAATTGAGGGGTAATAGATTTTGGACAGATATTAGGGGTAGTTTCTTCACAGAGAGTAGCAGGAGCGTGGGATGACTTACCTTTAACAATAGTAGATTTGCTGACGTTAAGCGCACTTAAATGGCCGTTGGGCGTACACATGGATAATAATGGAACGGTGTAGGTTAGATGGGCATCAGATTATTTTCACAATCGGTGCAACATTGAGGGCCGAAGGACCTGCACTGCGTGGTAACGTTCTATGTTCTATGTAATTGGATTTTATTTTAAATCCACTTTTGTATTTTATATTATTCAGTGCATCAAATGTAAATGCAGATAGAATTCAATATACACAAAATGAATTTCTGAACAGACAAAAATAAAATTGAACTGAATTCACAAGAAACTTGATTTTAGGGAATAGCTTGGAAACATAATTTTAGATATAGCAAGATCTACAAGCAATCAATGTACAAAACCATTGTTGCTCCGAATATACACCCAACAACAGCCAGCAGTCTCACACTGCAATCATGATTAGCTGATATGAGGGACAGCAACAAAGTATTTGCATGCAGAATTCCACAAACAAAACAAGCTTGCTCACAATCAGAACCAGCAAAGAAAATTATGAAACCTGGTCACAGCAAAATTGCTAATTACTGCATAATTAGTTGTTAATTAGTGGAACTTTTGGACAAGATTTTCTTCTGCAATCAGTGTTGGCACTTGTACATATGCTAATTAGCAATTTGTAGAACACTGCAACACAAAATGTATTTAACTTGCTGGTGGAAATTGTAGTTTAGTGCTGATAAATGGGAAGTAGAATTGTTTCAAATCGGGCTTACAACCATGACTTTACATTGCAGCTGTTATGAAAAAATAGTCATGAATTTGGGAAAAATGTTAAATTCTTACAGGTAAATTGGTAAATTTCAAGAAATGTTGCATGAATGTCAATATAATCACGTTGATACAGGAAGAAGTTTGCAGTTTTAAAAGATCCCTCAATTAATGCCGTGACAAAAAAATAAACTGGATACCCTAATGAATGTGTGCTCACTCTGACCTCTTTTCTTGCTTTGGCTGCTTCCAAGTGAACTAATAGCCTAAAGAAAGCACCAGAAAAATCCATGCCAAAGTGCCTGCTGTTTTGATACAAGAATCTTTCTGCTTATCTCCTTTTCTCTGATATTTGTTTGGTTTTCTCCGTCAGGATTTTTTTTTGCTGTCAACACTGTTTTTGTTAACGTTTTAATAAAATTATTAATGGCACAGACATGGGAACGGCAAGCAGGTTTGATGGAGAAACTGAATCAAAGGTTGGATGAATCCTCCAATACTGTCAGTATCATGCTGTCTCAAGCATGCATGTGTTTGGCTGCCTTCGTGGTCAGGTTGGTGCCTGCCATGGAGACCCAGCTCCAGCACATTCACGATCTGCCAGGTACATGCACAGACCTGTACTCCATTGCTCTAGAGATTGGTGCTCAGCATCAAATGCAAGGCAACTGGGAGAACGAGGTACCTTGACCTCATTCCATGTGACCCTTCCTTTCTAGGCACCCAGCCAGAGTAGCAACAGCATACAGGCTGTCATAGATGTCTCCATCAGGATTGTCCACAGGTACCCAACCCCTCTATCACCACTTTGCCTGCAATCCCCAATGCTATGGGAGTGCAAGCCCAAAAGGGTAGATGTATACCCAGGCAGAACACTCAGCACTTCTGGGCTCTTTAGACACAAATACCCCTGAGGTCTCCCACCCAAAAGTTCAAAGTTAACAGGTTCTACTATCAGGCAGAGTCCCTTCACCCCAGCTAGAGTTCAGGATTACGTGTAGATGTAGTGGGTGGGAAAGGAAAAGAATAACTTCTGAGGGCACATAGGTGGCACAATTAAAACTTGATTGTAAATATGCTATCACACTTTTCAACATAAGTTCACTTTTCACCATCAACTCTGTGAGTGTGTCATTATAGCTATAGCTACAGAAATTAGAGAGGCTAGCCATCCTTAACACCACACGATGTTTGAAACTTGCCTGAATGATGGCTATCTTTTCTGTAGTGCCCATTCTAGCATGAAGCCTTGTCATGATTGAATGAGGGAGCATCAGAAAAGTATAAGAAGATCAAACCAGTGAGCTGCACTTGCAATTGGGATTAGACAGGGAATACTGGCTTGAAATATTTACAGTTGGTGAAAGATAAATTCATACAAATTAACTCCATAGAAGGTAATTCACAAAGTGGTCTTGAGTGCGTTGCTCTGGAAGATGCATTGTAGGATGCTGAAGGTGCTTTTCCTTTTGATTTCCTTCCTCATGACAATGTTGCTGCTCTTATGGATCTTTGTCACCCATCATAACCTTGGTATGTCCTCCAAGAATCCAAGGATAAACAATGTCATCTGCCTCTATGGTGCTGCAAAGAAGCCCAGACCAGACCAGACCTGTATGGGAACCTAATGTGAAGGAAATATCTTGTGGCTGTTATTTAGCCCCTTTGGAAGGAAGTGTTATATTTCAGATATTTTTTAAATTAGATTAGGTTCCCTACAGTGTGGAAACAGGACCTTCAGCCCAACAAGTCCACACCGACCCTCCAGAGAATAACCCACCCAGTCCCATTTCTCTTTCACTAATGCACCTATCACTATGGGAAATTTAGCATGGCCAATTCACCTGACCTGCACATCTTTGGACTGTGGGAGGAAACCGGAGCACCCAGAGGAAACCCACGCAGACATGGGGAGAATGTGCAAACTCCACACAGACAGTCCCCTGAGGCTGGAATCGAACCTGGGACCCTGGTGCTGTAAGGCAGCAGTGCTAACCACTGAGCCACCATGCCGCTCAATTTTGGATATTTTGTGTCTTGGTGTTTTGACTGCTTCCTCCTCCAGACAGAGGGTAGTGTAAATGCACCACTTTCATCTACATGACATTTCATGGAAGGTGAGAGATTGCGTTTCTTCTGCATCATTGCTGTATCATGAGGGCACCTATATTTGGAAACTCCACAGTAGGAGGTTGTTCCACATCCACTGAGGTTGATTATGGTCCTGGGCTTCCAGATGCATATTTTCCTCATCCAGTCATGTAGCAGCTCCTCGTGTAGCGGCCACAGGGATGACAACAGCTTCTCTGCTTGGGTCCATTGGGAGCAGTTCCAATGAGGAGACAATGAGGTCTGCAGATGCTGGAGATCAGAGTTGAGTGTGTGTTGCTGGAAAGGCACAGCAGGTGAGGCAGCATCCAAGGAGCAGGAAAATTGACATTTCAGGCCAGAGCCCTTCATCAGGAAGCTTCCTGATAAAGGGCTCCAGCCTGACATGTCAATTTTCCTGCCCTCGGATGCTGCCTGACCTGCTGTGCTTTTCCAGCAACACGCTCTCAACTCAGCAGTTCCAATGAGCCCATTTGTGCAATAGCAGAAACAAGGCAATTCCGCGATGATATAATTATTCAGCAGTCACAGCACACACAGTAGCATTTGAGCTGTGTCCTCAGAACATTGAGACAAGAGAGTCTTTGAAAAGGACGCCAATGGGATGCCTTTAAATGGGCATGGCATATAATTGAACTGATTCAAATGTTTGCAGCTCAAGCCTTTTAGCAAACATGCTATAGGACAAGTTGCAGGCTGTGAAACCTTGGAAGGTGATTGTAACTTTTGCAATTTAGTTGAATGCTTACAGTCCCTGTGACATTACATGGGCTTCACAGCCACTAGACAGATTAATTTGTAATGTTGAATGATGTAGTCAAGGTTATTTGTGGCCAAGAGTTTAGTCCAAACATTAAGTCAGTGTATGAGGTCTGCATACAGCATAATGGGATAACTGGCATCTGTACAATATAAGTGCCTGTTCAAAGCTAATGCCACTTGAAGGGTCTCACAATATATACAAAAGGAGAGCCCATCCTCAGAGAAATAAAAACAATTGCTCTATCCACTCTAAGTATGAAGACAGGTATTTCTTATTTCAACTGCTCACTTACAGTTTGGATGAGGATTGAAGGCAATGCAGATAACGCTTCACAAAGTGAGTCACAAGGAGTCTCTCCATGTTTGAGAACACCCCAAAACCTTCATAAAAACTGAAAGAACTGTGGATGCTGTAAATCAGAAGTAAGAATAGAAGTTGCTGGAAAAGCTCAGAAGGTCTGGCAGCATCTGTGGAGAGAAATCACTTAGCCAGATTTTTGGGTAAAGTGACACTTCCTCAGAAGCTTCATGTTGCTTTCTGCCTTACTGTCTCTGTTAATCCAATCAGCTTTGATCTTTCCCAAGTCTCCAACCAATTGCTTTACTCCCCATATTATCCCCGAGCCCCAGACAAACAGTTCTGACAAGCATAATATGCATATTGGTTCTTCTTGTCAAAGTCAAGGTAGTGGTGAGTATTTATGTCACCACTGCAGCCATAGTGCATTGTTCTCCCATGGTCTATCATCTCCCAACCCTATGTGTAGTGTTAACCTGTTTCATTGTTATTGTCCCCTCCAATCCCTATAACTGACTTCCCCAGCACCTTCACCACAGCACTGGCCCTTGATTCCACGACCACACCATCACTGCACACCACCACCCCCACAAATCACACCCCCACACACCCCCGAAGACCACCTTGGCTTTCAGTGAACAGAGCCACCTGGACTGACAGTGGTTCACCCCAATCAACTTGGAACCAACAACTCTGACTGATGAATGACTAGACCCTGACTGATCTCTGTGCTGCTCCCTAACTGACTAACTGCTAATCGCCAGATGGCTGCATTAGACCTGCAGAACTGACCATGGCCCACTCCCCGGAATGTAGTGATATGGATCTGCTGCCTCTGATCAACCTAAGTGATCAACTGACAGTGTCCAACCTCTGGACGATTTTGGGTGATGCCCTTGGCTGCACTGGTACTCCCTGACTGATAACTATGCCACTAGACTTGACTGAGCACCACTCCGCTTAGACTTTGAGACACAGCATATTGGGTGAAGCACATACAGTATGTTTGCTATATATGTACTGATATATGGTTTGGGTATGATATTAGGAGAAAGTGAGGACTGCAGATGCTGGTGATCAGAGCTGAAAAATGTGTTGCTGGAAAAGCGCAGCAGGTCAGGCACCATCCAAGGCGCAGGAGAATCGACGTTTCGGGCATAAGTCCTTCTTCAGGAATGAGGAGGGTGTGCCAAGCAGGCTAAGATAAAAGGTAGGGAGGAGGGACTTGGGAGAGGGCGTTGGGAATGTGATAAGTGGAAGGAGGTTAAGGTGAGGATGATAGGCCGGAGAGGGGGCGGGGGCGGAGAGGTCGGGAAGAAGATTGCAGGTCAAGAAGGCGGTGCTGAGTCCAAGGGTTGGGACTGAGATAAGGTGGGGGAGGGGAAATGAGAAAGCTGGAGAAATCTGCATTCATCCCTTGTGGTTGGAGGGTTCCTAGGCGGAAGATGAGGCGCTCTTCCTCCAGGCGTCGTGTTGCCATGGTCTGGCGATGGAGGAGGCCAAGGATCTGCATGCCCTTGGCGGAGTGGGAGGGGGAGTTAAAGTGTTCAGCCACAGGGTGGTTGGGTTGGTTGGTGCAGGTGTCCCAGAGGTGTTCTCTGAAACATTCTGCAAATGATGTTATTGTAGCATTGTACCATACAGCATCATGTCCAGCACCTTAACTGATCACTGTTGACAACCATGACAGGTCTTCTGGCTCAGTGTCTACATTAAACAACAATTCATGTCCGGAATTGTGTCAGTTCAATTTCTGTTTTCCACATGGAGAATAGTCAACTGCATATCAATGAGAAAAAAGGGAAAAATAAGTTGCCAACACATGCAAATGGGCCTCTCACCACTCACTAATGAGAATCTTGACTCACTGCTCAAACTCTGAGTGGAAAATCTGACCTTTTCTCCTCAATGTCGTGAATCTCATTTTCCTGATCACACAATCATTGCATAATTCAGGGCGAGGAGAATTTTGCCTCATTTGTTTAATTTTTGCAATATATAAATTATGAGCCTGTAGCTTCTGAATGAGGCAACAAAACACAAAAGACAAAGCATGACAGAGATGATGTGAGCATCCAACCAGGCAGAAAGTGAGTGAGCACTAAGAAAGCAAACTAAAAGCTGAGACATGCACCCTGCTCCAATCCATGAAATGGCTGTCTGTCTCTGTATACAAGAGATAGCAGCAGCATTACAATATACTGGGTCATGCGTTTCAAAGTGAAACAATGAAGTAGATAACGACATGTAAAATGAGTTGAAGATGTTCTATGATGATGGTGAGGCTGGTGTGTTACCAATGCCAACCTCTGTGGATGAAGGATGCGGGCAATTGTAACTTATTGGAGTGTGCCCTGAGACGTTGGGAAATGCTGGCCAAGGTGGGGGCTCAGAGGAGCATGTGGGGAGCTGGAGCGACCAGGTACCCACTCCAAGTTTCATGTCCGGAATTGTCTCAGTTCAGTTTCTGTTTTCCACATGGAGAATAGTCAACTACATATCAATGAGAAAAAAGGGAAAAATGAGTTGCCAACACGTGCAAATGGGTCTCTCACCACTCACGAATGAGAATCTCGACTTACCGCTCAAACTCTGAGTGGAAAATCTGACCTTTTCTCCTCAATGTCGTGAATCTCATTTTCCTGATCCCACAATCATTGCATCATTCAGGGGCTAGGACATTTTGCCTCATTTGTTTAATTTTTGCAATATATTAACTTTGTGTTGGTTAGACACTCAGACATATTCGTGTGAGGCTGTGGTGTTTTTTTGTAATAAAACGTAATTTCATTACATGTAAGTGGAAATGAATGAACAAAGCCACATATAGATTGAAGGCCGTTAGAAAGATCTTAACATAAGCTTCAAAACAAAGTTCTTTCCCAATGTTATCCCTTTACGCAGACACATTTCCACAGAAGCATCATTCCTATCACAGCTTTTAAAATCTTTACGAAACTGATTTTCCCCGTTTGTTTTCCTTTGACTGTGAAGACGATTTAACAATTTTGCTTCCAACTCCACTGGCATGACTTCGCACAATTCTGGTGGCTTAAACCTTCTCATTTCTAACAACTTGTCAAATTTCTATCTGAACTCTCCGAGCTTAGATACAAATATACATCTCATGAAGCAGAGTACAGGTGATACCTAAAATCTAACTGAAACTGTAATTTCCCCTTTCTCAGGCCAAATGTGGTGGTGGCGTTTTCACTGACTTGTCACCCTCACTAGTGAGACAACTTACTAGTTGTGTGCCATCTGTTTGGTAAGAGTTGATCAGTCTGCTCCTCAACAAGTTTCAGAGCTCAATAATGGCAGGCCAGTTCACAATCGCTTCTGGACCCTAAAGATCATCCGGTAAGGCCAACTTTCTTCACGGAATCCAATGTCAAGAAGGAAATCTTATCATTTGCTTCTCACGGGCAGGACAGGGATGTATGGGGAGGGAGTACGTAGAAGGCAAGGGCGGACAGGGTGCATTCAGAACCCATCCCTTCGTACCGACCCCCTCATTCAAGCCTTCAATTCACCCCATCTGGATGATCTCCTGCAAACTTGATTACCTAGTCAGGAAAACAGTTACTTTTCTCATCTGCCTGGAAAGCAAGTAACTGGAGAAGTGCTGAGTGGCAGCTCTTAAATGGCTGTCATTTGACCAATTAAGTTTAATTGCTGGTGAGTCAAGAATGTCCGCAGTGGACCTTCTCACTCAGCACCTAATTTCTGAGATGGCCAAAGTCAGTAAGTATCTGTACAGGACATTATTGCCCAATTATTTTCCCTTCTCACCGCTTCTTTCACCATCTCAGGGAAGGGGCATTTGGGAGCTTTTTGTGCAATTGAAATAATGACATGTTTCCCAATAGAGATGCAGCAGAAATACAATTACAAAACTCCAATACCCATGGTTTCTTCAAATATACCCATCTCTCTGTTGGTAGAGCAGTATTAGTGAATTTACCCATTACGAATGTATGTGTTCACGACACTGTCATTGTCACATCCCAGACACCATATTTCTTGGTACCAAACAGATGAATAAAGAGAGAAAGCTAACCAGTCATTTTCCATGCAATGCTACTCTTATTCTTTTTAGTAACATCAGCCATGATTTTGGAAGGTGTTATCAAATGAACCTTGATGAGTTGATGCAGTGTATCTTGTAGATGATACAGATTGCTGCCACTGCATGCTGATGAAGGAGGGAATACTTGATTAAGTTAGTGGACTGGGTGCTAATCAAGAAGGTTTCTTTGTCCTGGATAGTATCAAGGTTGAGTGTTTTAGGGCTGCACTCATTTTAGCTAATAAACAATGTCCTCTGTTCTATCATATTTCATAGGCCCCCCAGTAGCAGCAGAGATGTAGAGAAACAGATTGGGAAACAGATTTTGGAAAGGTGCAGAAGCCACAGGGTAGTAGTCATGGGAGATTTCAACTTCCCAAATATTGATTGGAAGCTCTTTAGATCAAGATGGGGTGGTGTTTGTGCAGTGTGTCCAGGAAGCTTTTCTAACTCAGTATGTCGATTGTCTGACCAGAGGGGAGGCCATATTGGATTTGGTACTTGGTAACGAACCGGGACAAATGATGGGCTTGTTCGTGGGTGAACATTTTGGTGATGGTGACCACAATTCTGTGACTTTCACCTTGGTTATGGAGAGAGATAGGTGCATGCAACAGGGTAGGTTTTACAATTGGGGGAAGGGTAATTACGATGCTGTAAGACAGGATCTGAGGAGCATAAGTTGGGAGCATAGGCTGTCAGGGAAGGATGTCGTGGAAATGTGGAACTTTTTCAAGGAACAGATACAACGTGTCCTTGATATGTATGTACC
>NC_057731.1:38178612-38224087 GCF_004010195.1 Chiloscyllium plagiosum
AGATATAAAAGAGACCTAAGGGACAACTTTTTCACACAGAGGGTGGCACGTGTATGGAATGAGCTGCCAGAGGATGTGGTGGCCGCTGGTACAATTGCAATATTTAAGAGGCATTTGGATGGGTATATGAATAGGAAGGGTTTGGAGGGATATGGGCCGGGTGCTGGTAGGTAGGACTAGATTGGGTTGGAATATCTGGTCGGCATGGACAAGTTGGACCGAAGGGTCTGTTTCCATGCTGTACATCTCTATGATTCTATGACACTAAATGGAGCAGCCAACCTGTGCACAGCAAACTCCCTCAAACAGTAATGTGATAATGACCAGATGGTCTGGCCATAAAAAATCAGGATAACTCCTTGGTCCTTCTTCCAAGTAGTACCATGGGACCATTTACATGGCTCATTCCTCATGCCACCACTCACACATGTCGAGTCTCACTCTTAGTCCTTCTGCTGTGATAATGATGCAAATACTTTGTGCACCAAAAAATGAAGCTGAGAAAAGATCATTTATTTTCTGTACCAATAAGTTACCCATCCATGGATTCAACAAGCTCTGTTTCAGGCATCACTTCGCACAAAGTTTTTTTTATCTTCACAGTTGATGACATTATCCATGCACTTTGAAAATTCTCAATGTAATTTAAATTCTGGATTTAGATATTTGATTTTTGTTAACTCTGAAGAGAATTATGTATTTGCCAGTTTGTGATTTAATATTAGCATTGAATAATAGCAGAAGAGGTTTGTAATTGACTATATTTCAGCAAGGATCACAAGTTCATTTTCTTTTCCAACAGACCTCTCACAAGATAGGTATGCCTACAGACAGCTTTCAGTCTCTTTCAATTCTTTCCCCTCTCTTCTTGAGATAACAATTCACTTTGCAATAGCAGAGATACAGCACCTGTTTTGAGTCAACAGAAAGCTCAAAAACAGTGCAATATTTTGCAGAACAGTGGCTCTAACAAAAAAAGTTAGGGGGATTGAACTGATCTCTTGAAATATGCTCATTCTTACAGCAACCAAACTTGCCTGGAAGGCTAAAGCACAATGGACATGCTAAGTGACTCAGTTTCAAGTCTCAGTCCTGATCATCAGTATTGTGAAGGTTAAAGTAAAAAACAAATTGAAAGTGGATCTATAAGATTGGTCTATATTAATTGCATGTTTGAAAATGCAAGTAGCAATTACAGGTGAGAGTTATTGCTCGCATGGTACGAATAAAGCATTTAGATGCCTGGGATGTTTTTTCATGAATAGCAATAACATTTTAGATGTAGTAAACTTTCTTTATACATCTAGAACAAAAATGTCTTTGATCTTTCTTAGGATAGAACCTGAGTGATTTGATTTATATTGACTTTAATGTAATACCTAAGGATCCTGTGTGGTTTCTGAACTGTAATAAAAGATGTTTGGTTGTATTCATTCTGTAAATTCCACAAGATTAAATTTTATATTACTTTTTTTGCCATTGAGAAAAACATGTTAAAGGTGTTTATTAGTTATTTTTTCAAAAAATCTAACAAACTGGAGTGTCCCAATAGCTCACTGGTTTCTCATGAACCATGAAGCAAGACTTCCAGTTGTAACATTTGTTGGTTTCCATCCCATAGGTGTATTGTACTGGATATGAATTTTCTTATCGCTATTCAAGAGGACAAGAATGTGAATACAGTGAGGTAATGCTTCCACGTGAAAGGGCATATCGAATAGACTCGATAGTCTGAAATGGCCTATTCCTGTTTCTCGGTTCTAGAATAGCAATTGTATTGATTTGTGTGAAGATATATTAGACCATTCAGACTCCCTGGTTACAATTGCTCAAGTCTGCAAGGCACAATTTGGAGAGGAAATAATATGAGGAAAATAAAAAAGTAATTTTTTTTTGAAAGGCACACTAAATAACACTGAGACTTTGAATCAATAGAAGATATCTTGCGGCCAACACTGAACCTGACTGTATAGTGTATGAGTGAAAAAAAAGTATGAAAGTATGAATGAATTATATTGAAGTGGGAGGTTTTTTTGTGCATTTCTGCTGGCCAGTTATAAAAATACTGTTCCTACCATTCTCCAGCATTCTGTATGGATATCCTAATTGATGGTTGGGAGAGACAGCATCCTCAGTGGGGCCATCCAGTTAAAGTAAGTATTTCACCCTGAACACCTGCAAGTCACTGCTGTCAAAAAGGTGACTGATCTCTTGCCATCAGACTCCCAGCTCAAGCAATAAAATCCCACTGAGAAATGAATTGTCTCAGAATAGTAAAAGACAAGGAACAGGTCAATCAGCATGAATAGGAGAAAGTGAGGACTGCAGATGCTGGAGATCAGAGCTGAAAATGTGTTGCTGGAAAAGCGCAGCAGGTCAGGCAGCATCCAAGGAGCAGGAGAATCGACGTTTCGGGCATGAGCCCTTCTTCAGGAATCATGAATATACCAGCTCAATACTGAATACCTATCTCTGCCAAAACATAAACTGTTCACAAAAGAACTCCCTGACTCCTTGACAGGAGTATGGACGTAATCACTCAACCTTCCTCATAGACCATTCCAGCAGCCTGAAACCACATTCCCAGATAAAACGTCTCTGCAGGCAGGGTTCAGAGTAAAATTCACCAAAGTGGCAATTGATCTCCTACCGTATCTCTGTTGAAGTATGTAAGCAGACCATCACAATGTGTACAAGGCATCAAATTACCTGTGATCCAACATCATCATGATGTTGACAAATAACATTAGGTCTGTGAGACATACATTTTCCTAAAGGCACAGTCAGCTCAAGAGCGTACGGAGGCACCCATGGTTTCATTTTTGACAACTGCTGCATCACTCATGTGAAGTATTGCTGGACAGAACGCCAAATTGTGTGCTCAGTGATAAAGATCTGTTTATAGCTGTTTGATTGGCAGCACAACCACTGCCTCCACTGCTGCACAGTGACAGCAGTGTGTTCTGTCCAGAAGATGCATGGCAGCAACAAACAAAGGCCTCTCCAACTTTTGAAATGTGTGCATCAACCAGTTAGGTTGGGGACAAGGACAGCAAGTACTTGATGAGACCATCACCTGTAAGTTCCTTTCCAAGTGTCTCAATGTCCTGACCTGGAGCTTCATTGCCATTCCTCAGTGTCACTCGTTCACAATCCAAGAACTCCATCCCTAACTGCACTGTGGGTATACCTACACCACATTTACTGCCACAGTTGCTGAGCAGAGGCTGATAACGAAGTTCAGTACCTGTGAGGATGACCTCAACTGGGATTTGGGGTTCATGATCCCACTACACTACACACTTTCTCAGACATATTCACACACACTTTTACACATGATCACACACAAACTCACGCAAACCCTCTCTCATACACATGCTCTCTCAGACACATTCACCCACATTCACACTTATGTGCACACCTTCTCACAAACATATACTCCATCACACTCATGCACACACACTATGAAGCACACACACGCTCACACACCCTTTGGCCTCTCTCCCTCCCACACACTCACTCACTTACTCACTCTCTCATAAATCTGAAGGGTGAATTTGCATTGGCAGATTTATTTTTGCAGATACATTCTATTTTGTTCAAAAAGTACACAATCTATATGCAGTCTGCGACTCAAAGTTGGCATATCGACAGGCTCTAACCTCACACCTTTAATGCATTGTCTGAGCTGAGATGTCACTTTTTTAAAAATAAAACATTAAGTTATCTCAGGAATGTGGCTTGAAAGAAGTTCTGGGATTTACATAATAATGAATCGAAACCTGCATTCCCATCCTAAGTGACTAAAGACTTAACAGCAATCTAGGTTTGTTTAATACAATTGCATTAGTTGTATGGCACTTTGATCTTTTACTATAAATTTTGATCCTGTTCCTATGATCCTGCTCCCCCCTAGCTACCTGATGAAGGAGCAGCGTTCTGAAAGCTTGTACATCCAAATAAACCAGTTGGACCATAAACTGGTGTTGTGTGATTTTTAACACAGTCCAAGAAGGTAGCTCACCACCACTTTGCTCAAATGCTTTTAAGGATGAGCAGCTTGTCTAACCAGCAATGTCTACATTTCATGAATATGTAAAGGAAACGCTGTGCCTACCTGCTGAATGTTTCCAGCATTTCCTGCTTTCATTTCAGATTTCCAACATTAATAATATTTGACTTTGTGATTAGTGTTTCTGCATACTTTGCTGCTGATTATCCTGAAAGTAATAAAAGAACATGTTTGCACACAGCCATGACAAAATGGCAATATTCAAGGCACATACCATTATAAAATAAGTTTCAATAGTGAGCATAGATGCCCTTATTCCATCCCATGGCTGCTGGGGGAGCTGACAGTCAGGTTGGAGACAAGCTGACTTCATGGATCATGTTAATACCAACAAGTCTGTACAAAGGCCTGGATTCACTGCCAAGGCTTCTCCAATAATCTCTCTAAGTCTAATGCGGTAAGGGACTTGATGCTATGACCTCACAGTAATACAGGACAACAATTATTACAGGTCAAGATTAGAGTGGTGCTGGAAATGCACAGCAGGTCAGGCAGCATCCAAGGAGCAGGAAAATTGGCGTTTCAGGCAGGAGCCCTTCATCAGGAATGAGAGGGAAGGGGTACCAATGCTGTCTCATAATATTTGTTTAGCTTCTCTTGATTGTCCATAATGCTATATGATACAATTCTCAACAGCACATCTCAATTAGTTCCTTAATTGTACAACTCCCTGTTAATTATTTTCCAACAAAAAAGATATATAACTTTCTTTCCAATGTTTATGGATATTGGCCTGACTTTAGTGTGAATTTATATTTGATGTTTCAATGCATTCACAATTGTCTCATGGGAGGCAGTGTGAAGCAGGGAATATAAAATGCAATAGCAAATCCACATTCCATGGCCATTTCTAAGGAGCACCCATTTCAAATACAGATGCGCTCTTTGGAAAGGAATTAAGACATTGGAGATAAAACAAAGAAATGTGGATGCTAGAGATGTGAAACAAAAACAGGAATCACTGGCAAAACTCAGCAGGTCTGGCAACCTTTTTTGAGACAAAGCATTTTGAGTCCTCATCTTCATCAGAACTGTAGTGTTTGAGGATTGGAGAACTAATTGATCTGAAGCTAGTAAAAAATCAGGACATTGTTCATCCCTTTATTTTTCATTTTATTGAATCATCCAGTAACTGACAGTGAAGTATGAAATGAACCTGTGAGAGAATCATGCCTCCTATTAAATGATAACAGAGAAGAAAGAAAGATCTGTATTTATATTGTGCTTTTCTTGATAACTGAACACCTCTTGAGTGATTAACAGCCTTTTGAATAAAACCAAATACTGGAAATGCTAGAAATCTGAAACAATTACAAAGAACACTGGAAAAACTCAGCAAGTCTAGCAGTATCTGTGGAGAGGTACAGAGTTAACATTTCAAATCCAGTATAACTCTTCTTCAAAACTACCTGAACTAGTTCTGAAGAAAAGTCATACCAGATTCGAAAAATACTTTTGAAGTCTCGTCATGTTTATAATGCAGGAGATATTTCACATTCTGTTTTGTATAGATATGGCAAGAAAGGCTGAGACATGAGCTGGTGAACAGGAACAGCTATAAGCATACAGCACTCTGTCATTCAAACTCATGCACACAAGCAGCAGTACAAATATATCCATCCTGGATGATTCAGAAAAGCGATTTAAAGAATTGCACAAAATCCAATGAAGAACACAAGTTACCAGCCACAGGCTGAGGTGCAACAGGAAAAAGAGAAAAAAACAACTCCATAGCTAATGAGCTCAGTGATTCTGATCTCAGGGACTCAGTGATTAAAAGAAAGATGCTTCATGAGTTTCAAAGATTGCTGAGCTCATTAGCAAGCGGGTCTACTAGCTGTTATCATTTCACAGCAGGTGTGATGAAGCCTGCAACCCACATCTCTATGTCAGAAATTCTACACTTATAGCTGGCACTTGTAGTAACTCCAGAAACATATTCACTGGAATCTTCTAGTGTAAAGGGGCCAAGGCCAGTTTATGAAACTCACATAAATGCCAAGAAACCTGGGGCTGCACATACTGCTTTTTCTTGGACATGTTAACTGGTCGAATGAGAAGAGACATTGATAGAGTCTGCAATAACATCATTATTGTTTTGGGTTGTTTTATGAGCATGTTGTCACAGACTCCAGAAGTGGGCTGAAAGAGCTGGCTCAAGATGAGATCTCTGTTTAGACCAAGGATGACACATCAACACTACACAGACCCTGCCACACTATACTCTTACCAGTAACCTTTCCAAATGACTTCATGTGTATCAGAAAGCAGCAAAGACCAGATTTCACCCAGGCAATAAAGTGTAAATCAAGCAGATTGTATATTTTTGGTAATCAACATGATCAAATGATATATCTTAGCCAAGTAACAAGGAGAACTCCCCTTCTTCAGATAAAGAGATCTTTTACATGGACTGCAGGAAAAGAGAAATGAACTGTCAGGTGGATGGAAAAGTAGCAAATGAAATTCAATCAGATAAGTGTGTGTAAATGGATTTTGGATTGGAAAACAAGGCACGGGAATACACAATCAATGGTAGAATGCTGGGAAGTGTAGATAAACAGCAGGACCCTAATGCACACATCCATAGATCTCAGCAAGTAGCGGAGCAGATTGGTCAGGTGGTTTGAGATTGGATTATTAAATGAAGCATAGAATATGAAAACAGGAAGATTAAGATAACAGAACTAAATGAAACACTACTTAGGCTGCAGCCTATGTACCACATTCAGTTCTCGTAACTGAATTATAGGAAATAATGCTGGTGATCATCCTAGGGAGGGTACAGAGAAGATTTATGAGCATTTTGCCAAGAATGAAGAATTTTAGCTATTAGCAACAATTACGTGTTCTGGAGTTGATTTCTTTATAACAAAGGATGTTGAAATAAGATTTAATTAAGTTCTTTAAAATAATAAGGGTAGTACATAAAGTGGATAGAAAGGACACTTCAATTAGCAGAAAGGTCAGTAAGTGAGGCAGGGGGCAAAGATTAAAAGTAAATGGTGGAAAAAGAGCCAGTTGGGAATATGTAGCACCTGGAGGGTGTTGGGGTCTGGCACACTCTGTCGAAAGAATGGTCGAAGAGTAATCATTTTATTTCCAAAGTATCTTGATTAGCATATGAATTGTTGTAACCTACAAGTAATTCCACAGACCGAGAACTAGAAGGTAGAGTTAGGATGGATGGCTATTTCATGCTCAGCACACACCCAAAGAATAGACTTATTTCTCGAGTGTAAATTTTGATGATTCCAATTGTAAGGGCAGATAAAGGGCAAGAAATCTGGCAAGATCCATCTTGACACAGGGAGAGTCGTGTACTATCTTTTATGCTTTCCATGTAGCAAGCTTCTCACTGGACAGTGGTGAGTTGCCAATTAGAGGGGAATTTTGCTTGTTAAAAGTTTTGCTTAAATATACCCAGCTTAAGCATTGGACCAGGCTGCATCTCAGGATTGTTTGCTTACTGTCTCAACACTTGCTTACTTAGTGCCTATATGCGTACTCACATAGAGTCATAACGTCATAGAGATGTACAGCACGGAAGCAGACCCTTCAGTCCAACTCGTCCATGCCGACCAGATATCCCAACCTAATCTAGTCCCACCTGCCAGCACCCAGCCCATATCTGTCCCAACCCTTCTTGTTCATATATCCATCCAGATGCCTTTTAAATGTTGCAACTGTACCAGCCTCCACCACTTCCTCTGGCAGCTCATTCCATACACGTACCACCCTCTGCATGAAAAAGTGCCCCATAGGTCCCTTTTATATCTCTCTCCCTCACCCTAAACCTATGCCCTCTAGTTCTGGACTCCCCCACCTCAGGGAAAAGACTTTGTCTATTTGTCTTATCCATGCCCCTCATGATTTTATAAATTTGTATAAGGTCACCCCTCACCCTCCAAGCTCCAGGGAAAACAGCCCCAGCCTATTCAACCTCTCCCTATAGCTCAAATCTTTCAACCCTGGCAACATCCTTGTAAATCTTTTCTGAGCCCTTCCAAGTTTCACAACATCCTCTGATAGGAAAGAGACCAGAATTGCACACAATATTCCAACAGTGGCCTAACCAATGTCCTGTACAGCTGCAACATAACCTCCCAACTCCTGTACTCAACACTCCGACCAATAAATGTCCCATATCCCTGTTAACCCTTCCTATTCATATACCCGTCCACATGCCTTTTAAATGTTGTAATTGTATCAGCCTCCACCACTTCCTCTGGCAGCTCACTCCTCTGCATGAACAAGTTGTCCTTAAGGTCCCTTTTAAATATTTCTCCTCTCACCCTAAATCTATGTCCTCTAGTTCTGGATTGTTCCACCCAAGGGAAAAGACCTTGTCTATGTTCCCTATCCATGCCTCTCATGACTTTATTATACCTTTATAAAGTCACCCCTCAGCCTCTGACGCTCTATGGAAAACAGCCCCAGCCTATTCAGCGTCTCCCTATAGTTCAAATCCTCCAACCCTCTCATGTTTAACAACATGCTTCCGATAAGAGGGAGACCAGAATTGCACATGATATTCCAAAAATGGCCTGACCAATGTCCTGTACAGCTGCAACATGACCTCCCAACTCCTATATTCAATGTTCTGAACAATAAAGGAAAGCATACCAAACACCTTCTTCACTATCCTATCTACCTGCAACGCCACTTTGAAGGAGCTATGAACCTGCACTCCAAGTTTTCACTACTGCCATATGGAGGTAAACACAGGCAGGGCCAGCACACATAGTCGGTAAAAAGTCAATGAAGACAATTGTCAGGGGTCTTTTTATTCATGTCTAGAGGTTGTTTGTTGAAGTCAGTCAGAGGTCTGGGCTGATTACAATCCTGGGTGTGCCTACATCAATCTTTCAGGAGAGTTCAATGGGATCTGTTGGGGCAGTGAGGGGGATCACTGACAGAAGGAGTGGGGTATTGAGAACTAGGAGTAGACAGAGGCATTTGTAAAAGCGGTGATTACAATAGTGAGAAGGGGAAACTCAAAGTGAATAGAGAAATATGGAACAACATCAAAGGGACAGGAAGGACATGGTGGAATAGAGGTGGCTGGTTTAGTGGCAGTGACTACTACTGTGGCCTCCGCAAGGGGACCATAAAGGAGCAGGGTAGGCATCATTAAGAAATAATGCCAGGATTCAGTAGGCAGGGTGGACAGTTGTCAGTCACATTACATTAGGGTGACACCTGGAAATAGGCCGTCGGGATAATGAGAGGTGAAAGGGGACATGGAGGCTTTGGGTAGATGCTACCTGGTAACAATGTAGAGCCCAGTGCAAATGATGTTCACTGCAGCAGTGGCCATTCTCCAGATCCAAAGTACTAGAAAATGGTCATGAAAATGCCAATGGTGGGAGGAGTCAGTGTCAGTTCGATGGGCAAGAACATGGGACAAATACACAAAGCAGCCATTTGCAAAGCCTAGCTACATTTAATTTGAAATCATTTAATCTTCCACTTGTTATGCATGCAGCATGAAGGTGGTCAGGGGTCAGCTGCAGGTCAAAGGTGATTTGTAAAACACCATTGATGCCTGAAGATTGAACTTGATGTCTCCATGTTGAAGTCAGCAGCAATGTCTTTACAAAAGACCAATATTGACTGAAGGAGAATCATTATTTGTGCAACTCCAAGGGGTTTGTATGCACCACACAACTTGATTTGATCATCTGTCCTGTAAATGTAACGATGATCTGTACTAAATGCAGTGAGAAGTTGTTTGATGTAGATCTGGGTTACGAGGGTCATTGGATCAGTGTGAGCTCTCCCTTCTCGGTGAGGAGTTGATTTGGTTTGATTTGTTATTGTTACATGTACCTAGGTACAGTGAAAAGTTTTGTTTTGCATTTTGATCAGATCATACAAAGTGTGTTAGGGTAATAGAACGGAGCAAACGTTATGGCTGCAGCAAAGGCGCACATCGTGAGATTAATATTGAATTTAAGAGGTCCATTCAGAAATCTCATAACAGTGGGAAGAAGCTGTGCTTGAATCTACTCGTAGGTGTATATAAACTTTATTATCTTCTGCCCGATGGGAGAGGGTGGAAGAGACTATAAATGGGGTGGGAGGGGTCTTGGATTATGTTGGTTGCTTTGCAGAGGCAGCGGGAAGTATAGATAGAGGCAATGTAAGGAATGCTGGTTTATGTGATTGCCTGGACTGTGTTCACAAATCTCTGTAGTTTCTTGCAGCCTTGGGAAGAGCTGTTGCCAAACCACGCTATGATGCATCCAGATAAGATACTTTCTGTGGTATATCTAAGTTGTCATCACTTAGACAGCATGGCACCTTCATCAGGTTCCTGTCCATGCTGAACCTATATGTGGATGGATGATACAAACAGGTTTCTAGTTATCTGGATGCAGTATGTCTCACAGGACGGTGAAATGTATGCAACATTCATCTGCAAGGTATGCCACTGATGACTGTTTTGTGAACTCAGAAATTCGGTCACTCACTCTGTTCCCATTTTGGGTCATTTTCCCTGAGTCCTGAACCTGCTGCTGGTGGTAGTTTGGCTGCTGTGGCTGTCTACCTAAGATGACCAAGATGGGTGCAGGAGAATCTGCATGGCCAGCAGCAAGCCCAGGAGCAACAGAGCCACCCCCGCCCCCTGCCCCCCCCCCCCTCCGGAGGCTGAGAAGCACCCTGCTCAGGGAGAGGTCACTGCTACAAGGTCCTTGGAATGTGTGGGGTGCACTGGAGACCCAGAGTTTTCTGGAACCAAATCCACTTCCCATGCTTGAGCGAGGTATAGAAGAGTGCAGCCTTCATATGTCCCAGGACATGGTGACACTGCTGGAGTGGGACCTGAAGGCTGCAGGAGTGCAGTGCCATCTTTTCCCAGTGGCTTTCAAGCTGACCGCTGTTCTGAGCCTCTACGATGCTGGCTCCTTCCAGGGAACAACAGTTGTGCATCAACAAATGCATCAGGAAAATGACCAGTGCCATCTGTGCAAGGTCACCGCAGATTGTTCCATTTTCCCATGACAAGGTCAGTGCTGAAGTCTGGGCAACACGGACTATGCTTCCCCCCAGGTGCAGGGTGCTATAAACTGCACACAAATAGCACTGAGAAGGCCATATTACAGTCAGAATTCATCAACAAGAAGGGATTCCATTTGGTTAATGCTCAGGTGATCTGTTTTAGTTAACATTTAGTTCATTGATGTGTAAAAAGGCTCTTGTGGTGTATGGTAGTGGCCCTATGTCTGATCCAGGAGGCCTGACTTCAAATCCCACCTGCTCCAGAGGTGTGCAATAATGTCTCTGGACAGGTTGATCAGAAAATGTCTGTAATTATAATTCAGACAAAGAATTCTCAAACACATTAACTTTGCACACTCCTGTAGTTGCAGAGTCCATGGGAAGAAGACACTCTGATCTGAAAATAGGGATAGAGCTATTGAATAATAAGTTAAAAACACTCACTGTCCCATGTTTACAGTGCATCATTAGTGATGACTTGGGATTGGGACCTTTGCATTTACAGCCAACACGAGGTGTTTAGAAAAGAGAAAACAGAAGCCAGTGGAGAGAACAAAAGGTATAACTTTAAAAAAAATTCCTCTGATAGTTTTGGTAATCTCACTCATTTTGTACTAATTAGCTTCCTTCTTAATGTTTAGTTTTATCTTATAATAGTACTTATGGAAATAATCTTTGTTGTTCCGTGATAGCAGCTAACAGTGTTGCTGAGTCCGATGTTAATTCTGTGGCACTTCTTCTCTGTCAACACCTGTGAGGCCTGAGATGCTCCATTTAAGAAGGTTTGGACCCAGTCCCAGAAATCTTTTATTGAAGTCATCTGTTATCACTGAAGGGCCAAAAAAAACTGTTTTACATTTTTGAGATTACTTGCAGTCGAGATGCAAAACTTAACTTGAGGAGTGAGTTAATTGTTGTCCTGAGACATCACAAAGTGTTTTCAATAGATGCTATCTTAATGGTTTATGTGTATGTGTTATTTGTCAATTTTGAAATTTAAGAATAGAACATGAAGGAAGAGTTTAATAAGATTATAGTGGGTGCTGAGCTAGTGGGAAATATTTTAGATTTCTATCATGTATCCACTTTAAGAAATCCTCTTCATGATTCATATTTTCTTGCTAAACTGCATTCATTTTAATTATTGAGACAATTAAGCTGTTTTTTGTATGGCCTCTAAGTGTGTGGCACATTTGAAGTGATAGCTGCACAGGTCAACATCTACAATTCCAATTCCTGGGGCCCTGCATTCATGTCCAAATATGGACCTGCCTTATTTGAGGAAAATCTCTTTGGCCCCATTGGAGAATGGACTACTCCCTGACCTTGTACATTCCTTACAGACATTTTCATTCAATACAGACTTGCTTCTTCTCAACTCAAACAGAACATCAAGCCTGCCTCTTTTTGCTGCTCTCAGACCTGAGACCCAATGGCATCACATCATCTCCTGTTTAGATTCCCTATAGTATGGAAACAGGCTATTTGGCCCAACAAGTCCAAACTAACCTTCAGAAGAGTAACCTACCCAGACCCATTTCCCTACATTTACATCTGACTAATGCACCTATCACTATGGGCAATTTAACATGGCCAATTCACCTGACCTGCACATCTTTGGACTGTGGGAGGAAACCAGAGCACCTAGAGGAAACTCCACACAGGCAGTCACCCAAGACTGGAATCAAACCCGGGTTCCTAAAGCTGGGAGGCAGCAGTGTTAAACACTGAGCCACCATGCCGCCTGATAGACAAGATCTTAATTCCAATCATTTTCCTTACCACAGGAGTGGGATTCAAAATTTTATTTCCCTATGGAGTTATAATTAATATACATTTATCTTACAACACTCATGCTTGGCTTCCTCAAGAACGTTGACTCAGTATCAATGTTCTTTTTCTTTATTAATTCTCGATTCAGCATGGCCACACTGTTATTGTGAGCAAACCTCTTCATGCAGAGGGTGGTGTGTGTATGGAATGAGCTGCCAGAGGAAGTGGTGGAGGCTGGTACAATTACAGCATTTAAAAGACACCTGGATGTGTATATGAAAGGAAGGGGCATGGGCCAACTGCTGGCAAATGGGACTAGATTTATTTAGGAAATCTGGCTGGCGTGAACAAATTGGACCGAAGGGTCTGTTTCCATGCTGTACATCTCTGTGGTTCTATAATTCAAAATTTTGTGACATTTATATCTGCTTATTAATTGCATATAGTAGCCATTAGCCCTCTTTATTGCTCTTAGTCTTAATAGTGACCAAATTGTGCAGGCATTATAAAGATATCTGATTTCATATTCAGGTCCATTGTTGTCACTATCTGAAGAATACAGCCAAGCTGCCACTACTCTGAAAAATTGTGAGTACAACATTTTAAAAGCTACGAGGTAGACCTCCATCTTTATGTCAAAAATGCAGAAGTTGCTACAATTGCATCTCACCAATCTGTATCAAAGAAATCTAGACAGACACTGGCAATGCAAAAACATCAGTCACTACATCTCCTACTAGTAAGCTTCTCTCTGAAAAGACAAAAACTGGTCATTGTATGGAGAAGTTCAAACGGAAAGAAAGCGTTACTAAAGCATTGATTAGGCTATGTGAAATGTGTAAAGTTTCTATTGGCACAATCCAGTTTCTGCCAACCATATTATAATCTATGAGACACCGATTGCATGAAAGTATCAATTATGTCCAAGTACCGTGGATGTTTGTGCTCCTTAGCATATCTACTGCACTCTAGGCAAGAAAATCAAAGAACTGTCAATGTTGGAAATCAGAAACAAAAACAGAAATTGCTGGAAAAACTGAAGAAGGGTCACTGGACCCAAAACATTTACGCTGCTTTGTCCCCATAGATGTTGCCAGACCTGCTGAGTTTTTAGAACTGTTTCTGTTTTTGTGATTTCACTCTAGATTTCATTTTACATGAAAAACAGAAGTATGGTCATGTGGAAATAATCATGGTTGTGGTAGGGCAGCAGATGCATGGAGAGATATCATGACCCCTGCTTCCCCGTGTCTGCGTGGGTTTCCTCCGGGTGCTCCGGTTTCCTCCCACAGTCCAAAGATGTGCTGGTCAGGTGAATTGGCCATGCTAGTGTTAGGTGTAGGGGTATGGGTGGGTTGCGCTTCGGCGGGTCGGTGTGGACTTGTTGGGCCGAAGGGCCTGTTTCCACACTGTAGGTAATCTAATCTAATCTTCTTTTACCAGGTCCTTTATCACCCATTACTGTTTGTGTTTAATCCCTTCCTTCACATTCTTTGGAGGCTCAGAATTTGGAAACTTAGTCACAGTGGGATTGAACTATTTTATATAGGTTTATGAAAGCTGCTTGGCTTTTGTACTTTGTGTCTGTTTATGAAGTTTATCAAAAAGCTCAGGTTTCTTCACAATATGTGACATATATGATTCATTAATATAACCTTATCAAACAATTGCACACAACTTGGTTGTTCATGTGATGCAATTAGCTCCACTTCTTTGAATCCAGCCGAAAGCATTATCAAGACAGCAATAATATCCAAAATATTTGAACATTGCAATAAGTACTGCAAATAATAACTTTGTTCCAATGAGAATATTTGAAATAACAGCAATATATTCTATTAAAATGGCAAAGAACCTTTCAGTGATTTTTATAAATGTCCAACTTGAAGCAAATAATTTTAAAAAACCCAAAATATTGCAGATCTTGGAAACAGGGCACTTTTTTTCACCCAAAGGGATACTTACTGGTTTGCAAAGACTCCTTTTAAACCTCTTAGAAACTCATTAATTAGGTATTATCTATCTTAGTTCATCTATTTGGACGCACGAAGCAGAATGAAAAGTATTCAGCAATCTCTTCAATAATCATCAACCACCACCCCCATTAAGCTTAAATGCATTACACATCAGGAAAGTATAAATTTCTTAGACCACACATTATTTACATTGATACAAGACAACAGTTATAATTTATCAAAAAAGGTATTTTTCAAAATAACTAACAAATCACTTTTTCACATAATCGTCACTTTAAATGGACCTTCCACAGATCCTTGGATTCACAGTTAATTGTTTCCAACGCACGTACACAAAGCTTGAAGCTTTTAATCAGACAATCATTATTCCTTTTAATGTATTTCAAATCTCAATCTCAGATTTACATTTAACAATTGTCATGGTATTCATTATGTTAATCTATTGCATTTTCCACAGATAGTTGCTCCTTAATATATGCACTCTTAAACTAGAGATTCCACATTAATTTGTCAGTGGTTCACCACTTCAGGGATTTAAAATTTTCATGGATCGAAGTTGGTTAAATGTGCCTGATGTTAACAGGCTTTTAAACTATGTTTACACGTACTATGTTTCAGCTATCTTTACAGCCTCACTCTGTCTTTCATCTTCTTTTCTCATTCTTCAGCTCTCTGCCATCCCCACTTGCATCCTCCCTCACTTTCCCATCCTCCTCCCTAGCAGGCCTCCATCTCTGTCCCAACTCATCTTGTGCCCTCTAGATCTCTTCTATCCTGCCTCGTTCCCTCCATCTCTCTCCTATGCCCCCATATAAACATCTGTACACTGGCACACTCTCCAAGCTCTGTTGCAGCCTCTTTGTCTCCTATTAATCTGCTTTTAGTCTACCTGTGCTTCCCTGAGTTTTCATAGAATCCCTACAGTGTGGAAACAGTCCATTCAGCCCATCAAGTCCACATCAACCTTCCAAAGAGCATCCCACCCAGATCTACGTTATCGCTGTAACCCCACATTTCCCATAGCTAATCTGAAGCCATTCCTGAAGAAGGGCTAATGCCCGAAATGTCGATTCTCCTGTTCCCTAGATGCTGCCTGACCTGCTGCGCTTTTTCAGCAACACATTTCCATCTCTGATCTCCAGCATCTGCAGACCTCACTTTCTCCTCATAGCTAATCTCACCTGGCTTGCACATCCCTGGACATTATCGGCAATTTAGCATGGCCGATCCACCTAACCTGTACATTTTTGGACTACGGGAGGAAACCGGACCACTGGGAGGAAACTCAAACAGATGCAAGGCGAACACACAAACTCCAGACAGTCACCCAAGGATGGAAGTGAAACCAGATCCCTGGCACTGTGTGCTAGCAGTGCTAACCACTGAGCCACTGTGTTATCCACAAAGGTTTGTTGCAGCCTCCCTGTCTTTCTTCCATTGCCCCTCTTGCAGCCTTCCTCCAAATCTGTGCAGATGTCACCTCAAAAAGGCAGCACCAAAAAGGTGATCTTTCCATCCCAAGCAGTGCACAAATTCGTCAGCCACAGGTCAGTGGCACTGGATCCCCTGGTGGCTCCTTCACTGCTGACACTTCCTTTCTTAACTATTCACATTGACATCCTCCACTATTCTCCTTGTTGTTAAGATTTCCAACATCATAGTCTTTTGCTTTTGTTCTAGCCTTCGTAGCTGATATTTTCTACTCATGACAACACTCTTGTAAATCTCTCCAATGCAATTGTATCTTTCCTGGAATGCAGTACCAGAATTCTGCACCAAATTCCAGCCATGGCCTAACCAACATTTTATACAGTTCCAACAATCCATCCTTGCTTTTATATTGCATATCTTGTCTAATAAATGAAAGCATTGCATATGCATTCTTTACCATCTTTACTTGTCCTGCCCCCACTAAGAACCTATGAAGTCCAAGTTTACTTCCTTCCCCTAGTCCTCACAGTGTCTTCCTGGTTATTATATGTTCCTTTGCTTTGTCTGCCTTCTCCAAATGGATAATCTCACACATCTTCAGATTGAATTCCATTTGCCACAAGTAATAGGTAATGAACTCAAATGGCTGAAGATTGTATAGTACCTAGAAAGGGTTTATCTTCATGAAAGTTTGCTGCTTTCAGCAATAGTTCAGTGAATTTGTGTTTGTGTAATATATTTGTGTGCAGCTACAGCCAATTATTATGCCAGTTTATACACAAATGAACTGATCGTTTGACCGAAGTTAGAGAATGTTGCTTTAAATAGTTGCAAAATAAGCATTATTGAGCAAGTGAGGTTAGTTTAAAGATTGAATACTGTAAATCACAGTACATCGCCATTTCCTGACATTCAGTAAAATGTGCCACAATGCAATACAAACCGCTGTCTGAAATAAGTAAATAAGCCTTCATGACATGTTGACCCTTGTTTCACATTGTTCAGTATAAAAACTCCAATTTGTTGGTGGTTTAATGGCATCGAGCATTGATGGCTTGATAGAAATCTTGGTCCAGCGAATAATGAAAGATCACAATCTGAATGTCAAGCTTTTCTTTAGTAAACAGACCAGCGTTTCATTTCTTATATGTTACTAGCATATGAGTTGTGTTATCCAGGATTACATCTTTAGGAAACTCTAAACTGGCCTTATGAGAACAGAAATAGCTCTGATACACTGACACTGTCTGGATTTGAATAACATTGACAGTGTTTTTGAAAATGTCTGGGAAGAGGGAACTGAAGGATCCCGGCTCTGCTGTGAATCGGTGCAATTTTAATCAAAACCAGCAATTCTGGTCAGAGGAGGTAGGGGTCAATCTTCTGCCCAAATCTCAACAAAGCTTTGCTGGAGTGGCACAATTGGAAAGCCATTGTGCAAACTACAGTAGTGAAAACAGAGCAAATTAAGAATGTTTGACCTGATTCTTAGCTGTTCCATAGAAATAGAGATTATCTGATGAAAACTCACGTATGATTTTGAAGCCTTCTCAGGTCATGGTTTGGGTGATGGTACTTGAATCTAGAATGATATTTGTTTCCTGAGTGAAGGCTTTCTATGTTGTGGCAGACACCTGCCAGGCACAATAGATTTATGAGAGATATTGCCTGTCCTATCTAGTAATTAAAGCTGCTGTCTCAAATTAAAACAAGGTCCTTGGCATCAGCATGATGAACTTTAACAATTTAGTCTTCTCATATCCATTAGAAGTAGAGCTTCCTTGAGCTCATCCCTTAAAAGGGATTTTTGTGTGAAATAAAGAAGGTGAATGCTCATTGCATGTTATCTGAACACACTTCAGGATTTGACAAGAATCTCTGGATGGAATTCTTTCATCTATTACATTTCTTTGCAGTTGGAAAGGAATACAAATTGAAAGATCACTAAATAAAAATAAAATTGTACAATATTTCAAAGATGAAGACTAATTAATTGTCATTTTTCTTACATTCAAGTTAGTCTATTCTGACTGCGATGAAACCAGATTTAAATCTGGTGCTATAGGTAACAATATACCGATGAATAATTGTTGAAACTGATTCAAACACCAAGAACAACTTTATAATAGACAGGCAGGAGATTGGAAGAACACAGCAAATCAGGCAGCATCAGGAGGTGTAGATGTAACCCTTAAGAAGGGCTTCTCTACCTCCTGATGCTGCCTGGCTTGCTGGGTTGATCCAGCCTTCTGCCTGTCTATTTTGGATTCCAGCATCTGCAGTTTTTTGGGTTGGAGCGATTTTATGATATGTTTCCAATGGGCAGTTTACAATTGAAAAATCATAGAATCTATGACTTTGCAATTAGCAAATTTAATCAACTAATTAAAAAGGGAGGAAAAGTAACCCATTCTCAGACAAAATATTTCTGGTGAATACACAATTCACTAATTGTATCAAGTGAAGTGAACTCTTACTTTAAACAAAAGACCACGTATGTTGGTCTTCTCACCTGCATCATCTTGATGATAATCTTTAACAATACAATTAAATGGTTTAAAGTAAAAGAAAATATTATAAAGTAAAGCCACAAATTCTGCTCATTTTCAGAAATAGCTACCACCTCTGTTTTGTCAAATAAATGTTGTAATAGCGTTTGTATCTACTTTAGGTTCAATTTTAATTTCACCATTGATTCGTTATAATATGAAAGTGGCAATGAGTGGGCAGAAACTCAGAGCAGAACAGGATATTTTGCAGAGAGCAACCATCCACACAGGAGTGTTAGGATATTAGTAAACCTGACATGTCAAAGTGTGGAATGTAGAGTGTTCCTCAGTGCGGTGTAGGTAGACGACTCAGTGTTACTCATTTTGCATCAGTTGTGGTGTTGTGTTGCTGTCAACCTCCCCATGGTATTTAGTGTTGGCATAATTTAATGTGACAACCATTTAAAAAAAAGCAAAATATACATCTCCCATTTTCAGAAGATCATCGAGTATTTCTCAGCCAGTTAATTACTTTTGAAACATTGTAAGGCACAAATAACAACCAATTCATACATCGCAGATTGACAAGTTAATTATTCTTTCATGTTGCTCATTGAGAGTGACTTTTGGAGAGGACATTGGTAGAATGCTTTGTGCTGACTTGAAAAATTACTGTAGGTTCTTTTATAACTACCTAAACAGACAGACAGACAGACAGACCTTACTTTGAGGTTCACTATGAAAGCCAACACCTTCTCAGATACATATTTGCCCCAATCAGTTTCCACTTAATCAAGTTACTGTCCCCGCCACAATATTGAAATCGTATCGAAATTACCAGTGACATCCTGTGTGATTGCCTTCTTTATAAATATTCATTTTTCATCCTTGTCCAACTCTGCAACCTTTAAAGATGTTGGCTACACCATCCTCCTCCAATCCCTCTCCTCCATTGACCATCTAGGTGAGACTACACATGTTGATAGAATCATAGTGATCTAGTCACAGGAACGGAGCCTCCTCTTTCCACTTGTACATCTTTGGAATACTTCAGGAATCTAACACTGATTCTTCCTATTTATCATCTACATTCTGCTGCTCAGTGACATTATTCAAAAGCACAACATTGGCTTCTCCTTGTACACCAAGGTTTGCTTGGACCTTTGCTTTTTCACTGCACCTGATTCGTTAGATTGTTGTCCAACATCCACTACTTCATTTAATTTTCTCCAATTAAACGTTAGAAAGACTAAATGCAGGAAAATCCAAGAGATGATTGTTGCTCTATATATATATACACACACAAACAAAAACATACAAGGAAGAAAGAAGATAAAGAGGTTAAGGAAATTAATTACAAGGTGCAATAATGTAAAAAATAAGGATATGGAAATTAAATCATGTAAATCCTTTTGAGTCCAGGAAGTTAGTGTCCAATGAAGGTTCTTGCAGACAAGCAAGACACAGGTATGACTGATTCTCTCATTCATTTCTGAAAGCCAAGCACACAGGTGGAGGTGCAAAGTCAGTAGACTGCTGCATTCTGAATGCCTACTCTTAGGACAGGGTAACACAAGTGATTTTTCTGTTCTGTTCCAGATCTATCAGCATCTCTATGCTGTCCCAAACCTTTGGGGACATGTTTACTCACAGTGGCCTGACTTACTTCTGCTGCTCTGCAATGTGGCTCTTTTCATAGTCTGGGTCAAGCAATTTCCTCACCAGCTATGGTCCACTTGGAAACTTCTTGGGTTTCTCATGAAATCTCGAAAGGTGAGACCTCAGCCGAACATCCTGCTTATCCAGAATTCTTTTTCTTTTTGATCTGTAGTTTGCAGTTTTCTCATCTCTATTTGGGAACTTCCCACATCTCTATCTGAGGTTGAGACTTTTTAATTTCACTGGCCTGACTTTGTTAAGCCTAGGTAGCTTCACCTGATTCACCATCTTCCTTGTAGAGCCCTGTCCTTTTCCTAGTTTCCTACAACCTGCAAAGCTTTGTTGAAACTGTTTAGTATACATAGCCTCCCTGGACTATCTCCTGCATTCCATCCTGACTCTTTTTGAACATATAGGATCTTTCTTGGCCTCTTGAGCTCCCATGGATTCCAGTCTGAATCCTTTTAAATCAAGAGATTCTCACTTAACATTCCATTCCCATGCCATTTCTCTGTAAAATAACTAACTTACTATGTCTCATTTCACTGTGTGTTTAGGCTTCTAATTTCATCACCAGCATTTAATTTTTCTTGAAAATTCATTTTCTTCTCTTTTCTCTCTTTCTTTCCTGAAACTTTTGCTCTTGTTTCCTCTTATCCAGCATTACCAGCTATTTATTGGCTAAGCTAATTATTTTGGTGAGGGTACACCAATGAGTTTTAGGATCTGACACTTCCTCCAGTTCTGGATATGGACTGAGGTCGTAATATTCAAGGACTATCTAAAGTATTTCTGGTCTTTTTGCCTCACTAGCTACTTTATCTTGCTGAAAGATCCATTTTACTGAGACAGGTCCAGTGGCACACCCTGTCTATGTCGTCTCTAATGCATGGGACTACATTGGAGTTTGACCTGCTCACTACATTTACATTCCAGGAGTAAGTGTGGAGCTGTTTTGATCTGCCTGACTTCAGGATCAGCAAACTACCTTAAGAGTTTGACCGTCACATCTTGCTTTTCTGGACATGTCCTTGGCAATGTAATTTAAAATTTTGCCATAATATTAGGATTAAGAGAATTTGCTGCATAGATTTATTTGTTTTAAAGGTTATTTCAGCTACTAAAATTTCCTCCTGGCTTCCAATTGTTTTCTTTTAGTATCTGATTTAGGGCTTGTTACTTAAATTTGGACTCTGTTCAGAATTTTATTTTTCTTTATTTTGTTTTGTGCACTTTAGTCAAGTCAGTTGACTTGTTCTGTAATGGATTCAAACCCTGACTTTAGACTCCAGGTTCTATTATGGACAAGATGGAATGGTGAATTGAATTATCTCCCCTTCTCCGAGGTTTCCCTGTATTCAGGGGTTTTAATTTTGTTTCCACAGTGTTTCCTTCAAAATCCTCTATTTGTGAAATCCGAATGAAAATTTGTCTGCAGCAACATTTTTTAAAAGGATTAAAGTATGCTTTGTTCATACATTGAAACCTTCGTAACTGTTGATTTAGATTCTTCTAGAAATTGTGTGGTCAATTTGCATCATGCAATTGGCTATGTCCAACTGTTCATTTCAACAGAGTGTAGCCTTGAGGACAATTAATGACCTCCCTTTCTGTCTTCTCAACATGATATCTAATTCAGACCCTTGTTTTTTCACTTCTGTGCTAACTGACCTATATTGTTTCTGGTTCTGGAGATATGTCAATATTAAAATGTTCATTCTAGTTTCCAAACTCTTCCACACCCATGCCTCCCTATCTTTTTAATCTCCTCCCGTCTGCTGAGATCTCTATGCGCATTTAATTCAGGCCTTTGATGTAGAGAAAAACTCATACTGTTGTATTCAGTGCTATCTGCTGTGAGTTGCGTATTGAGTAATAATAACTTTGGCTTTAAAGTCCAACAGACTTACTTGGAAGCACTAGCTTTTGGGCACCACTTCTTCATTCAGTTGATGAAAGAGCAGTGCTCCAAAAGCTAGTGTTTCCATATAAACTTGGTGGACTGTAACCTGGTGTTGTGTGATTTATAACTTTGCACACCCAGTCCAACACTGGTACATCCACATCATGTCGTTACATTTGAACAAATATCTGACTGCCTACCCAGTCACTCACATGAGATTGATTAAAAGTCTAAATGCTTTAAACACAAGAAAGTATTAATAGGAATGCAATTGAACTTATCCGTATCGAATTACAGCATAGTGAATGGCAGTTTTGATATATAGAAAAAAAATTGGAATTTGAATGTTCGAGATTCAACCTGTCAAATCAGAAATTCAAAGTGACCAAGCTTTCATAGATTGTTTTTGAATTGCACAGTAGGTGGGAAAAATGAGTATTAGTTAAGATGCGGAGAGAAACTTACTTCGCATTCTGTAATGAAAACAAAATACTGATGTGGTCCTGTCCTGAATTCAAAAGAAGTATTTAAAATATTGCCACCCCTAAGTATGGGCTCAAATCTCACAGGCCTGCTTTGAAAACAAATTGTTGCATAGAAGTGTGGATGTGAGAAATATATTTTTGGCTCGCAATATCTGATATGGAGCCCCAACCATGATATGTATTAATCAAGTTGCTGCACCTCTTATTTATCTCTGAGCAATGCAGAGATGACTCTCATTCTAATTCCAAATTTACAGAACTCTCAAACAACTCAGAACTTACAGGATTTTCCGTACAAAGATGTTCACAGATCCTTTCTGGAACACGTCCCTGTCTGGTGCCCTATTTTGCCCTGTACCCTCCCCAGGTTGAGGCCAGAGTCACTCTGACTTTCATCAACAACTTGCCCCTTCAAGACTGTCCAGTCTACTCCCCTGTCTGACCAGGTCACACACTACTTTATTCAATTACCCCATGACAATAACCATTTCTTAAGCTACTCAACACAACCAGGCCAATCCCCAGACCATAAAAAAAGCAATATATTGCAAATGCTAGCAATATGAAAGACAAACAGCGAGTGCTGGAGAAACTGAGTAGGGCTGGCAGCATCCGTAGAGAGAGAACCTAGGTTAACATTTCAAGGCCAATAACTTGAGAAGAAAACACCCAGGGTTTTGAAGATTTTGGGAACCCTTAGCATTAGTTATATTTCTAATTTTCCACGAAATTATTTCATACATCTTGAATTTCATTCTCTTCCATTTTGAAACTGGTTAACTCCCTGAAAGTCAGTTTAATGTGCTTTCACCATCTGGCCAAGCTGTTTTGGTCTTTAAAATAAATGTTTTTTATCTAGTTGATTCAAACAAACCTTGTATATTATTCAGTAACAAGTAGAAAAATACCTGTGGAGTCAACTTAACAGGAACCCTGTGTTTGGATGACCAATCCCTCCCCCCCTCCCACCCAGGTCCAGTCTTTCAAATCTCAAATTAGCAAATATCCTGGGGTGGGATGGAGAAGAATCCTCAAGGACACTCTGAGTGCATGCGAGCTTTAATATTAATGACAGGTAAGAACGTACTGCCAACCATTTAAAATGGCAATAACTTGTCCATCAAGTTGCAAACTGTTTTGAGCCACAAGGTCTAAATGATGACATGGAGCTGTGTCAGTGAAGTAGAGAAAAGAACCAAATACTGCGTTCTTGATCCACAACATCCTGTGATGTCCTGCCCGTGTGTGCAAAGATATAGAGTCATAGAGATGTACAGCATGGAAACAGACCCTTCGGTCCAACACGTCCATGCCGACCAGATATCCCAACCCAATCTAGTCCCACCTACCAGCACCCGGCCCATATCATTCCAAACTCTTCCTATTCATATACCCATCCAAATGCCTCTTAGATGTTGCAATTGTACCAGCCTCCACCACTTCCTCTGGCAGCTCATTCCATACACATACCACCCTCTGTATGAAAAAGTTGCCCCTTAGGTCTCTTTTATATCTTTCCCCTCTCACCCTAAACCTCTTTTCTGAACCCTTTCAAGTTTCACAACATCTTTCCGATAGGAAGAAGACCAGAATTGCATATATTTTCGAACAGTGGCCTAACCAATGTACTGTACAGCCGCAACATGACCTCCCAACTCCTGTACTCAACACTCTGACCAATAAAGGATAGCATACCAAACACCTTCTTCGCTATCCTATCTACCTGTGACTCCACTTTCAAGGAGCTATGAACCTGCACTCCAAGGTATCTTTGTTCAGCAACACTCTCTAGGATCTTACCATTAAGTATGCGGGTTGAGATCTTCCTGTTCAGTCACATGAACTCCCTTGGCAGAAAAACTTGCCATGCTGAGTTGGCATCATCCTCAAATTAAGGAACAGCAGATAACATGATATCAACTACCATTTTTTCACCTGTTTCCATTTTTAACATTTATTGACAGGCTATTAAAAACATCAGCTACACCTTTGTGACAGTAGTTAATATCAATGATTTTTATCTATCGCTTATTTCTTCCTTTTTCTTTAAGCCTTTGAAACCTTTACATACCTTTCAATTTCCCAGTTCTGACAAGGGGAGAATTTAAATTTTTTGACCTCTTTACTGATTCTACAACACAGATAGGCATTTTCAGCCTTTTCGGCTTTCCTTTCAGATTTCTAACATTTGAAGTTCTCTTCCCAATTGACTGCATTATTTCCAAAGTGAAGTCTTTCAGTTTAACAGGCTTTGAACTGTAGCATGCAGACATATACATAGCATCAGACGGATATTCAGAGACAGCCAGTATTTCTTGAATCAATTAGATTGCGATATTTCAAATGTTATTAATTGAGAGTTAGTGTGGAAACGTAGAGAAAAGAGATAGAAATCATGGCTCCGTAGGATTATATAGAAAATGCAGTATTGAAACAAACCATTTAGAGCGATTGCTCCATTTAGTAGAGTCTCCTCCTACCCTCTTTCATCTCACACTATCAACATAGTAATGGATAATAGAGAAAAGAAGATAAAGAACAACAGCATGAGTGCTCTCACTGCCAGGAGTTGAAAAATGATGCAGTGTATGAAAAATGGAGATGGATAAAAAATAAGTGGGCTGCATCCACAACTGGGGTCAATCCGACAAATTGGAAATGTAAATTTAATCTTTGCATCTCTGTGATTTTAAGCTGTGTGAGAAAAAATTCAGAACAGATACAAAATCTTTTTAAAATGAGGGTGAGTTCCTGATACTCAAGCTTTTATTGCAGTTTCCTTAAAAGGTTAGATTTTCTTATTATTTTCTCTTTTCAGATATTTAAACGCACACAAAAAGCTCAACACCATCCAGGCAAAAGCAGCCCCCTTGATTAACACCTCGATTGTGAGCATCCACTGCTCAGTAGCAGTAGTGTGTAGTATCTATCAATAAGATGCAATGCAGAAATTCATCAAAGATCCTTAGATAGTACCTTCCATCTAGAAGGACAAGGGCAGCAGATACATGGAAACACCACCATATGCAGGCTCCCCTCAAATCCACACATCACTTTGACTTGGGACAACATAACCATTCCTTCACTCTCACGGACTCAACTCCTGGCATTCTTTTTGTTCCATACTGTGGGGTATACTTACACCACTGAACTGCAATGGTTCAAGAAGACAGCTCACTGCCTTCTTCTCTGAGAGCAATTAGGAATGGGAAATATTGCCATATTTCTCATGAAAATGTTTTTTAAAAAAACTGTATTTCCCCATTTTATGCACTTTTTCTCCCCACCAACTTTATGCATTTGTCACTGGAGTTCAAGTGTTTATCCACATTTGATCCAAGGCTGAAATGAGGTGAAGATCTGGGTGATCCAGGTGGAATCCAAAGTGAATGTCAGTGAGCAATATACTGCTGTTTAACTGCCACTTGGGAGCACACTGAATGACACCTTCCATCACTTTGCTTTTGATCAAAAGTAGGTTGATGGGGCAGTAATTGAATATATTGGATTTAATCTCCTTTTTGTGGAAATACTTGAGCAATTCTCTACATTGCCAAGTGGATATCAATGTTGTAGGTATAATGGAACAACTTGACTGGGGGCTTGGCAAGTTCTGAAACACAAGTCTTCAATATTGCTGAGATGTTGTCAGAGACTGCAAACTTTGCAATAATCAATCCCTTAAGCCATTCCTTGATATCGCACGGTGTAAACTTACGTTCTAAGGTGACTGACAGAGAAAACTGTTTGAAAGTGCTTCATAGAGGCTTAGCTAATAAATTACTCTTAGCACAATTAACAAACATTATCACGTTTCTGTGACGAGTATTTAATATTGGGTTAATCTTGTTAAATAAGCGGAAATCTCCTTCTGCATTAATGAAGAAAACTATCATATGATCAAATTAAACATTTCCCAATGTAATGTTATCAACAGTTATTTCAAGGCTTAGGGATAGCAAGTAAGGTGGGGTTAGTTTTAAAACACTGTATGGCCTTGGAATAACTTTGCCAAGATAACGTGAGAAGAAAACAGTTTTAACATATTCCATGTTTTGTGTCTCAATCAATTTTAGTAGTTTTATGAATTATACTGTGTTTGCAAGTAAATATTTATTTAATCTTTAAGGAACAAATAAAGATTATACACCATTCACTACATACATGCTCATCCATGGTTTCTACAGTTGAGCAAATGAAGCAAGCTTGTCCATCTTATACTGACATGTTTGTGTTCCTCAACTAGAAAATAACGTATTTAGATAGTCTCCCATTTCTTGAGTATGAAGGTCAGTACTGAGCTATGCTGGTATTTGTCTGTGAGAGCTCTAGATATCCTCACTTGCCTTACCAGCAAGACATTTATAGAATATAATATCCTCTACACATGGTCAGTTTCCTTTATACAATAATGCCAGAAAATTGTGTCCTGAAGCATTACTTAAAGCTTCTGTGAGCATCTGTGTGTAGAGTGAAATGAAAATCAATACATTTTCAAACCTAGTACACTTTCTGCTGCATATATTTTAATAGAAAATATAATAGATCTAAGTTGAATTTTGTTAATGGAAACTAAATTAAAACCCATATTCAACAACCAAAATAGAAAATATAATTAAAGTAAGAACATAAACTCACTCTAACTGATAAAAATGAGATAGAACCAGAGGCCAATGAGTCTGTAATATTCTTGACTTTTGAGCAAGTTTTCCAACTCAGTCCCACCTCCCAGGCGGTAGATTCTGTAAACTGGGAACCTAAAACTGGGTGAGAGAAAGTGAGGACTGCAGATGCTTGAGAGTCAGAGTTGAAAAGTGTAGTACTGGAAAAGCACAGCAGGTCAGGGAGTACCTGAGGAGCAGGAGAGCAAACATTTTGGGCATAACCCCTTCATCAGAAGTGTGGGTGACCGAGTTAAACCCTTGAGGGACTAATTAAGGTAATTAATTCTGGAGATACCATTCACACCAAGAAACTGTTAATTGTGTGCTCCCAGCGACAGCTTGAGTAGATTTAGGAACCAGTGGCTCAAATCCTTTAGGAAGTCATCACTTTGAGTCATAGAGCTGTACAGCACAGAAGTAGACCTTTCGGTCCAACTCATCCATGCCAACCAGATATCCTAAATTAATTTAGTCCCATTTATCAGCGTTTGACCCATATCCCTCTAAACCCTTCCTATTCACATACTTATCCAGATGACTTTTAAATGAAAAATTACCCCTAACCACAGAAATGCCTGTTATTGTGGGTGGCTTTATTGTTGATGTCCAAAAATTCTAACCCTCTGGATTAGATTCGCACCTGATTTGTTGTTGATCAATGGGAATCAAGGGGGGAAGCTTCCTGCTAATTGAAGCCTTCCATTAGGAAGGTAACTGTCCAAATATCTCAGCCACAAGACAATGGATGATGTCAAGCTTCTTGACTGTTGTTGAGCTTCACCCATCCAGGAAAGTGAGGAATATTCCATCACACTCCTGACTTGTGCTTCGTAGGTGGTGTACAGGAATGGGGGAATCATGAGGTGAGTTACTCACTGCAATATTCCTGTCTTCTGCCCTTCTGTATTGTATTTATATGGCTGGTGCAGTCCAATTTCTGGTCATCTCCAGGATGTTGACAGTGGGGGATTCAGGGTGGTAATGCTTGAATATCTTCAGTCCAACTCGTCCATGCCGAACAGTTATCCCAACCTAATCTAGTCCCACTTGGCAGCACCTGGCCCATATCCCTCCAAACCCTTCCTATTCACGTATCCATCCAGATGCCTTTTAAATGTTGCAATTGTACTAGCCTCCACCACTTCCTCTGGCAGCTCATTCCATACACTCACCACCCTCTGTGTGAAAAAGTTTCCCCTTTAGGTCCCTTTTAAATTTTTCCTCCTCACCCTAAACTTATGCCCTCTAGTTCTGGGCTCCCCAACTCAGGGAAAAGACTTTGTTTATTTATCCTATCCATGCCCCTCATGATTTTATAAACCTCTATAAGGTCACCCATCAGCCTCCATCATTCCAAAGAAAACAGCCCCAGCCTGTTCAGCCTCTCCCTATAGCTTAAATCCTCCAACCCTGGCAACATCCTTGTAAATCTTTTCGGAACCCTTTCAAGTTTCAAATGTCCTTCCGATAAGAAGGAGACCAGAATTGCAGGCAATATTTCAAAAGTGGCCTAACCAACGTCCTGTACAGCCGCACCATGACCTCCCAACTCCTGTACTCAATACTCTAACCAGTAAAGGAAAACATACCAAACACCTCCTTCACTCCTATCTACCTGTTACTCTACTTTCAAGGAGCTATGAACCTGCAAACCAAAGTCTCTTTGTTCAGATATTGTATAGATCTTTCTGCATTTGGACATGGACTGTTTCAGTATCTGAGAAGTTGTGAATAGTGCTGAACATTGTGCAAACATCAGTGAATATCCTGACATCTGACCTTATGATAGAGGGAAGGTCATTGATGGAGCAGCTGAAGATGGTTGGGTCAAGGATACTACCTTGAGAAACTCCTGCAGAGATGTCCTGAAGCTGAGATGATTGACTTCTAAGAACCACAACTATCAACCAACACCAACCAGCAGAGAGTTCTTCCTCTGATTCTTACAGATTCTTATTTACTCAAGTTTTGCAAAGGCTCCTTGATGTCACATGAGTTAAGTGCATCTTTATGTCAAGGGCTGTCACTCTTCCTTCATCTCTGGAATTCAGTCCTTTTGTCCATGTTTGATCCAAAGTTATAATGAAGCTAGGAGCTGAGTGGCCCTGATGGAACACAAACTGGGCTTCACTGAACATTGAGGAGAAAGTCAGGACTGCAGATGCTGGAGATTAGAGTCAAAAAGTATGGCGCTGGAAAAGCACAGCCAGTCAGGCAACATTGAGGAGCAGGAGAGTCAATGTTTCAGGCATAAGCCCTTCATCAGGAATGTTGGGGGTGGGCACCCAAGGGGGCTGAGAGATAAATAGGAGGGGAATGGGGCTGGGGGAAGGTAGCTTGGAAGGCGATAGGTAGATGAAGGTGGGGGGTGATGGTAATAGTCAGAGCAGAGGGTGGAGCAGATAGGTGGGAAGGAAGATGGACCACTTCAACTGCCCCTCCCACTCCACCAAGGACATGCAAATCCTGGGCCTCCTCCACTGCCAAATCCAAGCCACCCAATGCCTGGAAGAAGAATGCCTCGTCTTCTGCCTTGGGACCCTCCAACCACATGGCATCAATGTCAATTTCACCAGTTTCCTCATCTTCCCTCCCACCACCTCATCCCAGATCCAACTCTCTAACTCGGCACTGCCTTCTTGAACTTTCCTACTTGTTCATCTTCCTTCCCACCTATCTTCTCCATCCTCCACTCCAACCTATCACCATCACATCCACATTCATCCTACCTATTGCGTTCCAAGCTACCTTGCTCCTCGCCCCATCTCCCTCCTATTTATCTCCCAGTACCTTGGGCCTCCCCAACATTCCTGATGAAGGGCTTATACCCGAAACATTGAGTCTCCTACTCCTCTGATGCTGCCTGACCTATTATGCTTTTCCAGCACTACACTTTCTGACTCTGCTCTCCAGCATCTGCAGTACTCACTTTCTCCATGAAGTAAGGTATCTTCAGTGTGAAATTGGCACTTCACCTCCACGAGGGCTGTGTGGTGGTCAGTCTTACAATTCTGTCATGATCATTCTTACCATTACTCTCTTGGACCGATGCATCTGTGACAGGCAGATTAGTGAGGATAAATTCAAGTATGTATTTCCCTCTTATTGGTTCCCTCTAGCAATTATGTCCTTTAGAACATAGAACATAGAACATTACAGCACAGTCCAGGCCCTTTGGCCCTCGATATTGCGCCGACCTGTGGAACCAATCTAAAGCCCATCCAACCGACACTATCCATTCTCATCTGTATGCCTATCCAATGACCATTTAAATGTCCTTGACGTTGGTGAGTCTACTACAGTTGCAGGCAGTGTGTTCCACACCCCTATTACTACTCTGAGTAAAGAAATTGCGTCTGACATCTGTTCTATATCTATCGCCCCTCAATTTGAAGCTATGTCCCTTCATGCTAGCCATTGTCATCCAAGAAAAAAGGCTCTCACTATCCTACTTGTCTCACCCTCTGATTATCTTATATGCCTCGATTATGTTACCTCTCAACCTCCTTCTCGCTAACGAAAACAGCCTCAAGTCCGTCAGCTTTTCCTTGTAAGACCTTCCGTCCATACAAGGCAACATCCTAGTAAATCTCCTCTGAACTCTTTCCAAAGCTTCCACTTCCTTCCTATAACGCAGTGACCAGAACTGTATGCAATACTCCAATTGTGGCCACACCAGAATTTGTACAGTTGCAGCATGATCTCATGGTTCTGAAACTCAATCCCTCTACCAATAAAAGCTAACACACTGTATGCTTTCTTAACAACCCTATCAACCTGGGTGGCAATTTTCAAGGATCTATGTACATGGACACCGAGATCTCTCTGCTTATCTAGATTATCAAGAATCTTACCATTAGCCTAGTAATCTGTATTCCTGTTAGTCATTCCAAAGTGAATCATTCACACTTTTCCACATTAAACTCCATTTGCTACCTCTCAGACCAACTCTGCAGCTTATCTATGTCCCTCTGTAACTTACAACAGCCTTCATCACTATTCACAACTCTAGTTATTGACCTAAGTGTCATCCACAATTTACAAACCCATCCTTCTATGCCTTCATCCAGGTCACTTATATAAATGACAGACAACAGTGGACCCAAAACAGATCCATGCAGTGCCCCACTAGTAACTGAACTCGAGAATGAATAGTTCCCATCAACCACCACACTATGTCTTCTTTCGGCTGGCCAATTTCTGATCCAAACTGCTAAATCACCCTCAATCCCATGCCTCCGTATTTTGTGCAATAGCCTACTGTGGGGAACCTTATCAAATGCCTTACTGAAATCCATATACACCACATCAACCGGTTTACCCTCATCCACCTGTTTGGTCACCATCTCAAAGAACTCAATAAGATTTGAGAGGCACGACCTACCCTTCACAAAACCGTGTTGACTATCCCTAATCAACTCATTTATCTCTAGATGATTATAAATCCCATCTCTCATAACCCTTTCCAACACTTTATACACAAACAAAGTAAGGCTCACAGGTCTATAATTTCCAAGGTTGTCTCTACTCTCCTTGAACAAGGGAACAACATTTGCTATCCTCTAGTCTTCTGGCACTATTTCTGTAGACAATGAGGCATAAAGATTAAAGTCAAAGGCTTGGCAATCTCCTCCCTGGTTTACCAGAGAATCCTAGGATAAATCCCATCCAGTCCAGGGGATTTAATCTATTTTTACACTTTTCAGAATTGCTAATACTCCTCCTTATGCACCTCAATCTCATCTAGCCTGTATCTCAGTATTCTCCTCCACTACACTGTCTTTTTCTAGTGTGAATACTGACGAAAAGTGTTCATTTAGCACTTCCCCTATCCTCTGACTCCATGCACAACTTCCCCCTACTATGCTTGATTGGCCCTAATCTTACTCTAGTTATTCTTTTATTCTTGATATAGCCTTAGGGTTTTCCTTGATCCTATCCACTAATGACTTCTCATGTCCCCTCCTGGCTCTTCTTAGCTCTCTCTTTAGGTCGTTCCTCGCTAATATGTAACTCTCAATCGTCCTAACTGAGCCATCAGATCTCATCCTAACATAAGCCTTCTTCTTCCTCTTGACAAGAGATTCAACTACCTTCATAAACCACGGCTCCCGCGCTCAACAATGTCTTCCCTGCCTGACCGGTACATATTTATCAAGGACCCACAGTAGCTGGTCTTTGAATAAGGTCCACATTTCTATTGTGCCCATCCCCTACAGTTTCCTTTCCTATCCTATGAGTCCTTTAGGACTCAACTAGCTTGATCAGTAGTAGCCCAACCATTCTTAGTGGTGGACATTGAAATCCCCCACCCAGAATACATTTTGTACCCTTGCCACCCTCAGTCCTTATTCCAAGTGTTGTTCAACATGGAAGAGTACTGATTCACTAGCCAAGGGAGGACAGTATATGGCAATTATAAGTAGGATGCTTTCCTTGCCCACAGTGCCTGGAATCACCATGGTGAATTTCAGTCGTTCAATATTAAAGCAGCATTGATTGCAATGAACAAAGGTCTCACAAGAATGACTGTGTGGATATATAGATAAAGTAAGAGAAAAGGAAATATAAGCTTCATATTATTTCTGCTGATGATAGCTAACAGATGTTTCCTGCATTATAGCATTTCTCAATGCAATATTTTAACATAAGCATCAACTCATTTATGTGATATGAGTTAATACCTCGTTAACAAATGGATGTCATTCAAGTACAATAAGTGTGTATAATTTCTTAACTATGGATAATAATAGACATCTGAGAGCGATTACAAGGCAGTAATCTTGGAATAAGATTACAGCTCTAAAATCACTGATGAGTATCTCGTATTTTTTGTAATGAATGCTATCAGCTTCAGTTGAGATGCGGATGTGTTCCATGTTATTGCAATGTGGTGATCACGCAATAAAGGGTGAACAAATAATTGTTGCAAGAATAGATAGAAAGACTTGCATTTATATCATGCTTTTCATGACTACCTGATGTCTCAAATCACTTTAAAACCAATGAGGTGCTTCTGAAGTCAAATTGCTGTTGTAATATTGAAAATGCTACATGCAAACTGACCAAGGGAACCCTTAAACAATGTTGTGTTAAGGATTAGGTAACGATATTGCTTGAGTGATAAATATTGGCCAGGACTTCAGGGAAACACAACTGCACCTCTTTAACATAGCGCTGTGGGACTTTTTTATGATCACCTGAAATGGCAGGCAGGGGCTCATTTTGATATCTTATTCAAAAGGCAGGTATACTTGAGTACCTACCCAACACAGGTTTATGAGATGATCAATTTCGAGTTTCATACACAAAATATCAGACCAGTAAAAAATTTTTTATTTGTATTTTTTAACTTGACATATATGATTATCAATAACTCACTTTTTATAAGAAAACACTTAATTTATTCTTGGAAATATTGCTGAAGGATTTTCACTGAGTAAATCCAAGCTATTTTATTTGTGTGTACATTTGCATATCAAATCCTGAAAGATGGAATTTAACTTTTCTTATTGTCCAACTGAGGCTTTTATTAGGCTAATTGTGTGTTGCATAATCATTAGCAAAACCATGATTCAAAGTAGTTTGAATGCAATTCAAAATAAATTGTGATGTATGAACATTAAAATATGTTTATTTGTTTGAAGGAATATAATTATGGGGAACCGCATGAAAAAAATGTGGTTTTCTTTAGAGGAAATTACTGAATGCTTTGAGAGAATTGTTTACAATTAGGGTGGAATGAGATACAATATATAACAAATCTCCATCTGTTAGTTCAGGGGATTAACCTACAACAAGGCTGAATAATTCAATGTAACAGGTGTAAAAGTCCTTTTACAAAGATGTTTTTTCAGCTTAGAATATGTAGTGCAAATGAGCAAATAAAGCAAAAACTATGATATTATTTATGATAGTGAGGCTAAGAACAGGGAGAGATATCAGCTGAACACGTGGCTGCAGGGATGATGCAGGAGGGAGGGTTTCAGGTATATGGATAATTGGGTCTCATTCTGGGGAAGGTGGGACCTCTACAAACAGGACTGTTTTCACTTAAACCAAAGTGGTAATAATATCCTGGGTGGGAAATTTGCTAGTGCTATTCGTGTGGGTTTAAACTAGCTCAGTGGAGGGATGGGAACCTGAGGTGTAGTTGTAGTGCACAGGAGGATGACAGTATTTCATCATCAGGGACAGGATTTCACCATCACAGGAGTGTGCTGGCAGACAGCAAGCTGGTTTGAAATGTGTCTATTTCAATGCCAGGAGTACCTGGAATAAGGTAGGTGAGCTTGCAGCAAGGATAGGTACCTGGGAGTTTGATGTTGTGGCCATTTTGGAGACATGGAGGAATGGATGTTGCAAGTTCCAGGGTTTAGATCTTTCATTAAGATCAGAGAAGGCAGTAAAAGAGGGGGAGGAGTGGCCTTGTTAGTCAAGGATAGTATAACGGTGGCTGAAAGAACTTTTGACGAGGACTTGTCTACTGAGGTGGTATGGGCTGAGGTTAGAAACAGGAGAGGAGAGGTCACACTGCTGGGAGTTTTTTTATAGGCCTCCACAAAAAAGTTCCAGGGATGTGGAGGAGAGAATTAGCAAAACGATTCTGGCAGGAGTGAAAGGAATGGGGTGGTCATTATGGGGGACTTTAACCTCCCCAACATTGACTGGAAATGCTATATCTCTAGTACGTCGGATGGATCAGTTTTTTTTACAAAATGTATAGGAGGGTTTCCTGACACAGTATGTTGAAGGGCTGACAAGAAGGGAGGCCAGACTGGATCTGGTACTTGCTAATGAACCAGGCCAGGTGTTTGATTTAGTGATAGGTGAGCATTTTGAAGAGAGTGACCATAATTCGGTTACGTTTAATTTAGCAATGGAAAGTGATAGGTACATGCCACAGGGCAAGAGTTACAGATGGGGGAAGGGCAATTATAAGGCAATTAGGCAAGATTTAGGAAGCACAGAATGGGATAGCAAAATGCAGAGGATGGGGAGCAATCAAAATGTGGGGCTGATTTAAGGAACAGATATTGCATGTCCTTGATAGGTATGTCCCTGTCAAGCAGGGAGGAAGTGATATAGTAAGGGAACTGTGGTTTACTAAAGAAATTGTAACTCTTGTTCAGCAGAAGAGGAAGGCTTATGTGATGTTGAGACAAGATGGTTCAGATGAGGTGATGGGGAGTTATAGATTAGTTACGAAGAATTTATAGAGAGAATTCAGAAGAGCAAGGGTGGGACATAAGCAGTCTTTAGCAGGTAGAATAAAGGAGACCCCTAAAGCTTTCGATAGGTATGTGAGGAACAAAAGGGTAGGAATACAGCCAGTCAAAGACAGATGTGAGACGTTGTGTGTGGACCCTGTGAAGATCGGAGAGCTGGTAAACAAATATTTCTCATCTGTTTGTACTCATGAAAAGGAGAATATTGTAGAGGAGAAGAATGAGATATGGGCTATTAGACTAGAAAGGATTGAGGTTAGTAAGGAGGAGGTGTTATCAATTCTAGAATGTGTGAAAGTAGATAAGTCCCCCTGAGCCGGATGGGATTTATCCAAGGATTCTCTGGGAAGCTAGGGAGGAAATAGTGGAGCTTTTGGCCCTGATCTTTGAGTCATCATTGTCTACAGGTTTAGTACCAGAGGAATGGAGGATTGCAAATGTTGTGCTCTTGTTCAAGAATGGCAGCAGAGATGACTCAGGTAATTATAGACCAGTGACCCTTACGTCTGTTGTAGGAAAGGTTTTGAAAAGGATTATAAAAGATAGGATTTATAATCATCTAGCAAGCAACAACTTGATTGGGGATAGTCAACATGATTTTGTCAAGGTAAAAACAATGACTGCAGATGCTGGAAACCAGATTCTAGATTAGAGTGGTGCTGGAAAAGCACAGCAGTTCAGGCAGCATCCAACGAGCAGGAAAATCGACGTTTCAGGCAAAAGCCCTTCATTGTGAAGGGCTTTAGCCTGAAACGTCACTTTTCCTGCTCCTCGGATGCTGCCTGAACTGCTGTGCTTTTCCAGCACCACTCTAATCAGGGTTTCGTCAAGGGCAGGTTGTGTCTCAGAAACCTTATTGAGTTTTTTGAGAAGATGACCAAGCATGTGGATGAGGGTAAGGCAGTTGACATGGTGTAAATGGACTTCATTAAAGCCTTTGATAAGGTCCCACATGTCAGGCTATTGGACAAAATGCAGAGGCATGGGATTGAGGGTGTTTTAGCAGTTTGGATTAGAAACTGGCTGTCTGAAAGAAGGCAATGAGTGGCAGTTGATGGAAAATATTTAGCCTGGAGTCCGGTTACTATTGGTGTGCAACTAGGATCCATTTTGGGGCCACTGCTGTTTGTCATTTTTATAAATGATTTGGACCAGGCATAGGTGAATGGGTTAGTAAGTTTGCAGATGACACTAAAGTCGGTGGAGTGGTGGACAGTGTGGAAGAATGTTGCAGGGGGACTTGGATAAACTGCAAAATTGGGCTGAGAGGTAGCAAATGGAGTTCAATGCAGATAAATGTGAGGTGATTTGCTTTGGGAAGAAGAACAGGAAGGCAGAATACTGGGTCAATGGAAAGATACTTGGTAGTGTGGATGTACAAAAGGATCTTGGTGTCCATGTACATAGATGCCTGAAATTTGCTACCCAGGTTGATAGTGCTGTTAAGAAGGTATATGGTGTGTTAGGTTTTATTGAGTTTATTCAGAGGGATTGAGTTCCGGAGCTGCGATATCATACTGCAACTGTACAAAACGCTTGTATGGTCTCATTTGGAATATTGTGTACAGTTCTGGTCGTTCCATTACAGGAAGAATGTGGAAGCATTGGAAAAGGTGCAGAGGAGATTTACCAGGATGATGCCTAGTCTGGAGTGAAGGTCTTATGAGGAAAGGCTGAGGGACTTGGTCTGTTCCCATTGGAGAGAAGAAGGCTCAGAGGGGATTTAATAGAGACTGACAAGATGATGAGAGGATTAATTAGGGTGGACAGTGAGAGTCTTTTTCCTATGTTGATGACGTTGGCTTGTACGAGGGGGCAAAGCTGCAAATTGAAGGGTGATAGATTTAATACAGATGTCAGAGGCAGGTTCTTTACTCAGAGAGTGGTAAGTGAGTGGAATGCCCTGCCTGCCAATGTAGTTAACTCAGCCACATTAGGGGCATTTAAACAGTCCTTGGATAAGGACATGGATAATGATGGGATTGTGTAGGGGGATGGATGCAACATCGAGGGCCAAAGGGCTTGTTCTGCGTTGTATTGTTCTATGTTCTATGTTCTTTGATCAATATTTAAGAATAAATCCGATTTGAGGTTAAAGGAAAGGAAGAATAAAGAAAGGAAATTAAATGAGAACAAAAAAAGCTGAAGGAATTAGATGACTGCTCATGCGGACAACAAATGAGAACAGAACTGTTGGATTGAACATAGCTGTTTACATATTGCACTTTCTGTGTAATTCTCTGTAATGCTCTCAAGTTCTTTTTTGTATCTAAAATTTTACGTGTAACCTGAAAAGTTTCCCTTCCATAACATGAAATTTTATCATCTCAAATTATAACCATAATCGTGTGTATACTATTCATTGTATATTTAATGTAATCCTTACAACACCAAGAATTATGAAGTTACCACATGAGAGGTATATTCTTTTTGAAATGCATTTTTTTCTTTGCACAATTACAATTTTTTTATTGCTGGAATTAAAACATAAAATGTTGACTGCAAATACACATAGGGCAGTGCTCAATGTGGAATATTAATACAGTGAGATAAGCTCAGGGCAGAACTGAACTGACGTGCCCTTCCTATTAAAGGATGAACCTAATGTTGTAAAAATTTAAGCATGGAAGCATACATCATTAGCAAATCACCTTAATACAAATGCAATGTTCTTTGAAATATGCTATACAAGGAGCTTTGACAGATTAATCGACTGAGAACTGCTTTGAGATTTTCACATCAAAACATTTCAAATATTCCAGAAGGTACTGTATAGAAATCAGTTTAAGGATTGTAAATGGAAGCAGAAAACTACAATGAGATATGAATAGATTACGTGAATGGGCACAACTGTGACAAATGGATTTTAGTGTAGGCAAGTGTAAGATCATCCACTTTGAATCTGAAAAAAGGCAGAATAGTGTATCTTCTAAATGATGAAAGGCTAGAAATAGTGGAGATCCAAAGATGATTAGAATGCCATGTACAAATACAGAAAATAATTTAAAAGCCTAATTGAATACTAGCCTTTATATCTGAAAAATTTATATTTAAAGGACAAGGGAACAAAATTCACATCTCAGTTCTACAAAGGCCTGTTTGGGTATAACTGGAGTACCATGAGCACTGTCTCTATACACCACTCTTTAGGATACATTTGGTGTGCAACACGGAGTCCAGATATCTTTTTGGTCTCTCTGAGCATCAAATTATGAGGAAAATTTGAGCAAATTAAGATTGCATTGTTCATAATTTAGACATTTAAGGGCTGATTTCAACAAAATGTTCAAGATATTAAGAGATAGAAAGAAACAATTTCTAAACATTGGGGTATGTAGAATAATGATATTGTCAAAAAGTTTGAGCCAGCTTTTTCAGAATTGAATTAGGAAATATTTCTCCACGTGGATGTTAGGAGACGTTTTGAATTCTTTTCTGAAAATGACAGTTGATTCTAGTTTAATTGTTAACTTTAAACATTAGACTGATAGATTTTTGTTGAAGACAGGTATTAAGTAATATGGTCCAAAAGCATGTGTTGAGATCACAAACTAGCCATGATCTTCTTAATGAACACCTGGCTTCAGATACTAAACAATCTCCTTGTGTTCCTATGTTATCATGTTCCTATTATCATTACCAATATTTTTGTGCTGTTCTGGTCTATAAACTTTTCCTTCGTTAATAATCATGGAAAATGCTCCTTTCTGATTATAACAAAATGGCGTAAATATTTCCCATACCTTCATCCTAGGAATCAATTCACAAAAGGCAGGTTAAAAAGAGGTAGGTTTCAGGTTGACAAACCTTTCCAAAATAATTGTGCAAATAAATGTTTAAAAATGGAACAGATGATCACAAAGTCTCACATCTGTAACTGTCACAGTAGGATGACAAGATACTTACACACAGATCAGTTGAATCTCACTGTTAACCCCATTCCCTGTGTACCCTTGAAAAGGGAAAATGATAATATGTGTCTCACCACACAGCTGTATTTTGACTCATTATGTTCACAGCCTGAGACACTCAGAGGAAATTACAGTTCAGTTTGCAGTGTATTTCTTCCTTTGAATCTTCCTTGACAATTGCAGGTGCGACATTCCAGAGTTCTCGACCAGACAACCACTGGATTTAAATCTGCAGTCATTATGGCTGCATCCATCCTGTTTTAAAAAAAACACATTTTGGATTTAAAAGTTCAATGTGGCTCACAATTATAATCTATCATCTTAACATTAACAATGCCAAAAAATGGTCAATGCTCCTCTGAGCTCCACCAGAATAAGTGCCACCATCTTCTCTCTGCTACCTCATACTTACTCATTCTAACTCTGTCATTGAACATGTATCTTACCAAAACGCATGGATGACAACTGTCAGCATTGCATGGGCCATGACTAGTTTTCCATGCCCTCTATGTTTCCTACTCACCCACTTCTCCGGCTAACATATCACAACTAACTATTCTTCCATACATTTCCAGGATATTCAATCCCTCCCTTTGTCTCATTGCACTTGACCTGAAGGCCTGACTAAGGCCAAACACCTGTAGTGTAATTGAATGAGTTCCTTGGTTGACTGTGGTGCTAGCCCCTGCCTGACCGTGGTGTTATCCCCTGCCTTGACTGTGGTGGTAGCCCCTGCCTGACTGAGGTGCTAGACCCTGCCTGACTGTGGTGCTAGCCCCTGCCTGACTGTGGTGCTAGCCTCTGCCTGACTGTGGTGATAGCTCCTGCCTGACTGTGGTGCTAGCCCCTGCCTGACCGTGGTGCTAGCCTCTGCCTGACTGTGGTGGTAGCCCCTGCCTGACCGTGGTGCTAGCCCCTGCCTGACTGTGGTGCTAGCCCCTGCCTGACCATGGTGCTAGCCTCTGCCTGATTGTGGTGCTAGCCCCTGCCTGATTGTGGTGCTAGCCCCTGCCTGACTGTGGTGCTAGCCCCTGCCCGACTGTGGTGGTAGCCCCTGCCCGACTGTGGTGCTAGCCCCTGCCCGACTGTGGTGGTAGCCCCTGCCTGACCGTGGTGCTAGCCCCTGCCTGACTGTGGTGCTAGCCTCTGCCTGACTGTGGTGCTAGCCTCTGCCTGACCGTGGTGCTATCCCCAGCCTGATTATGGTGCTAGCTCCTGCTTGACTGCGGTGCTAGCCCCTGCCTGACCGTGGTGCTATCCCCAGCCTGATTATGGTGATAGCCCCTGCCTGACTGTGGTGATAGCCCCTGCCTGACTGTGGTGCTAGCCTCTGCCTGACTGTGGTGCTAGCCTCTGCCTGACTGTGGTGCTAGCCTCTGCCTGACTGTGGTGCTAGCCTCTGCCTGACTGTGGTGCTAGCCTCTGCCTGACTGTGGTGCTAGCCTCTGCCTGACTGTGGTGCTAGCCTCTGCCTGACTGTGGTGCTAGCCTCTGCCTGACTGTGGTGCTAGCCTCTGCCTGACTGTGGTGCTAGCCTCTGCCTGACTGTGGTGCTAGCCTCTGCCTGACTGTGGTGCTAGCCTCTGCCTGACTGTGGTGCTAGCCTCTGCCTGACTGTGGTGCTAGCCTCTGCCTGACTGTGGTGCTAGCCTCTGCCTGACTGTGGTGCTAGCCTCTGCCTGACTGTGGTGCTAGCCTCTGCCTGACTGTGGTGCTAGCCTCTGCCTGACCGTGGTGCTATCCTCAGCCTGATTATGGTGCTAGCTCCTGCCTGACTGCGGTGCTAGCCCCTGCCTGACCGTGGTGCTATCCCCAGCCTGATTATGGCGATAGCCCCTGCCTGACTGTGGTGATAGCCCCTGCCTGACTGTGGTGCTATCCCCTGCCTGACCATAGTGCTATTCCCTGCCTGACTGTGGTGATAGCCCCTGCCTGACTGTGGTGGTATCCCCTGCCTGACTGTGGTGGTATCCCCTGCCTGACTGTGGTCGTAGCCCCTGCCTGACTGTGGTCGTAGCCTCTGCCTGACTGTGGTGATAGTCTCTGCCTGACTGTGGTGTGAGCCCCTGCCTGACTGTGTTAGTAACCCCTACCTGACTGTGGTCCCTTTTCACTCCACAAAGCACTCTTAGCTTTCACACCACCATTTGGTTGAAGCACATGTAGTGCCACGCAAGCTCCTCTGACTTTAATGTAGGACAATGGCACATAGTGGCACATCTTCTCCTTATCTAAATGCTAGATTGACTGCCCCGTGTTCCCCACCATTGCAAACTATCTACCTCTCCCTCGGTGCTGAAAAGATGTAGGCTGGCAGCCTTCCACACAGTGCACGTGTAAAGAAAGCAGTGTAGAGACTGACAACCTCTAAATAAATGCAACAGTGAATGAGCGGTAACCCGTAAGATACAAACCATAAGATGCAGGTGTCCCTGTCCGAGCAAAATCATTGGATGCAGCTGTATGAGCTGTATAGTTCGTGTTGCTCACAAAGCAGCTTGGCAGAAGTTTGCAATCTGTCGGGGCCTATCAGCTCCAAACTGAACTGGTGTCTGAGTTTAGCCGAGAGACAGCACAATGTTGTGCTGTGGCTGGTGGTTTGCAAATGTTGACTTTCATGGATGAAGGGTCAAGAATGACCATTGAGCCTGTGAGGATGTTGTGTGAAGAAGCAGATACATATTGACTGGGATAGGCTTTTGGTAAGCTGTCAGGATTTGCACTGTCTAGTTTCTCAGTTGAATAGAGGAGAATTAGAACTGGTGTATAAATAAGGTGAGTTGTGACCTTAATGAGATGCAAATACATTAAAATAATGTCATCACCATCAAAGACAGGATTCTTAAGCCTGAAGGTTGAGTGAAGAATCTTTCTTGATGTTGAGAGTGTGCTATTTTTCCTATTGTCATCCTAGTTTGTCACCTGACTCACCATAACACCAGAGAGGGGAACATTCCAACAATTGTGTTGCAGGTTAGGCACAGCTTCCCTCTTTAAGAAAGAATGTTGTTCTTTTGGTAGAAGAGAATAGAAAAGTGAAATATTTTTCATGAAACTTGTAAATGTAAATGTTCAGATAGACTTGGGTGTACTCATACAAGGAACAAAAAACAATCAGCAGGCATACGCAGAAAGCAACTAGGAAAACAAATAGTTTGTTGGCCTTTATGGCAAGGAGACTGGAATATAGGTGGTAAACCTACTACAAATGTAAAGGGTTTAGTGAGGCCACAGGTAGAGTACTGAGTGCAGTTTTGGTCTTTGTATCTAAGGAAGCATATGTTTGCCTCATATTCAGTTCAGTGATATTCATGAAAGTTAAAAATCACACAACACCAGGTTATAGTCCAACAGGTTTAATTGGAAGGACTAGCTTTCGGAGCACTGCTCCTTCATCAGGTTGTTGTGAAGTACACAATAGTAAGACACAGAATTTATAGCAAAAGTTTACAGTGTGATGTAACTGAAATTATATCTTGAAAAAGACCTGGATTGTTTGTTAAGTCTCTCATCTGTTAGAGTGACCATGTTTGTTTCAGTTCTTTCGTATGTAAATTACAAAACTGTTTTAGAAGTTACATTCTCAAGTGAACTTTAATAATTGCTGTCATGTTGGCCCAGATAATGCATTGAAGGTGTGAGTTTCCCTGTGTGAGACTGTCTGTCTGTGCCCCAATGGTCAGACTGATTCTAATCTAAAAAATAGATTTACAGGATCGTACATGAATTCATGCAGTTTTTGAGCAAAGCAAAATGTAATTCTGGAAGTACAGATTCACCCCACAAACTTATGTGTGTGTGTGTATGTGCATATGGGTGTGTGTGTGTGTGCGCGCGCGCGCGTGTGTGTGTGTGTGGGGTGTGATATGGGTGTCTGTGAAAGAGTTTGTGTATGTGTGTGAGCGGGAGTGTAAAGGGGTATTAGTCTATAAGAGAGTGCATGTGTGATTGTGGGAGTATACTGTGAGTGTATGGGAGAGGGTCTGTGTGAGTGTGTTTGTATAGGAGTGTATGTGTGTGTGTGTCTGTGTGTGTGCATCTGTCTGTGTGTCAGTCTGTCTGTCTGTGTGTGTGCATAGTGCAGTGGGGTCACCTATTGTGTGACATGAACCCAAGGTCCCGGTTGAGGCCAACATCATGGTACCAAACTTGGCTATCAGCTTCTACTTGGCCACTTTGCATTGTTGCCTGTCCCGAAGTCCGCCTTGGAAGATGGTCACCCAAAAGTCTGAGGTCCAAATTCATGAAAGTTGGTTCTGAGAGAAGAGGGTTGTCTTAAAGTGAATGGCTGAATTAATTGGGCCTGTACTTTTGGGAGTTAGTGCAATCTGTAATAGTTTCATTGAAAGTCACAAAATGCTAAAGGGGTTTGACACAATCGACACTGAGAATTTGTTTCCCTTGGGTGAGGAATCGACAGTAGTGGCCTCAGGATAAGGGCTTGATCATTTAGGACTGAGATGAGGAGAATTATTTTCACTCAAAAAGTTGTGAGTCTTTGTAATTGTATACTCCAGCAGATTGTGAATGTTTCCTTGGTGTGTATATTCAAGACTGGCGTGGAGAAGTTTGTGTATTTTCAAAGAACAAAGGGTTATAGGGAATCAGTGGGAAGTGGAGTTGAGACAGATCAGCAATGATTGTATTCAATGACAGTGCAGTCTCAAGAGGCTGCTGGTTCTGTTACTGCTCCTCCCTCTCATGTAAAACTGCCCCATGCCTCTAACCAAAGTAATCTCCATTTCTCGCGACTATACTTGCACCTTTATGCAAGGAGGCTCTTAAATTTGTTTTTAGGCACTGCACCTTAATGAATTGTTGAATATTTTGTACATTAAAAGCACTTCATTTATTAAGGAGCTGATTAATGTACAACAATGAAACTAGTAAAATGGTTCTGTACCATTCATTTTTAACACTTATTTACAGTCATTGAAAATGGGACTGCTAACAATTGGTGAACTAGGTACCAGCAAAAGAATTAGTTTTTTGTGATAAACCCATTTCCAGCTGTATCAGGTTGCTACTTAAAGATTAGTTTTAATGTAGGCAAAAGTAAGTGCTTTTGAAAATGCTGACCCATTTATCTGGTCCATGGATCATTTTATGTCTTTTGTTATGGAAATAGTATGAATGTAAAATGGAACCATTTCTTCAGTTCAGAAAAGCAGCACAATTTTCCCTGTAATCAGAGTCCAGATTGCTGATTGCCTTGCAGGTGGAGCCACAGAAAGTGGGGGAGATATGAAATGAATATTTTGCATCAGTATTTACTGTGGAAAAGGATATGGAAGATATAGAATGTAGGGAAATAGATAGTGACATCTTGCAAAATACCCAGATTACAGAGGAGGAAGTGAAACAGTAAAAGGTGGATAAATCCCCAGGACCTGATCAGGTGTACCCGAGAACTCTGTGGGAAACTAGAGAAGTGATTGCTGGGCCTCTTGCTGAGATATTTGTATCATCGATAGTCACAGGTGACTATCACAGGAAGACTGGAGGTTGGCAAACGTGGTGCCACTGTTTAAGAAGGGCGGTAAAGACAAACCAGGGAACTATAGACCGGTGAGCCTGACCTCAAAGGTGGGCAGGTTGTTGGAGGGAATCCTGAGGAACAGGATGTACATGTATTTGGAAAGGCAAGGACTGATTAGGTATAGTCAACATGGTTTTGTGCATGGGAAATCATGTCTCACAAACTTGGTTGAGTTTTTTTGAAGAAGTAACAAAGACGTTTGATGAGGGCAGAGCAGTAGATGTGATCTATATGGACTTCAGTAAGGCATTCGACAAGGTTCCCCATGGGAGACTGATTAGCAAGGTTAGATCTCATGGAATACAGGGAGAACTAGCCATTTGGATACAGAGCTGGCTCA
>NC_057731.1:38224902-38232218 GCF_004010195.1 Chiloscyllium plagiosum
TTGAAAGGGTTCAGAAAAGATTTACAAGGATGTTGCCAGGGTTGGAGAATCTGAGCTATAGGGAGAGGCTGAACAGGCTGGGGCTGTTTTCCCTGGAATGTCGGAGGCTGAGGGGTGACCTTATAGAGGTTTACAAAATTATGAGTGGCATGGATTTGATAAATAGACAAAGTCTTTTCCCTGGGATCGGGGAGTCCAGAAATAGAGGGCAGAGGTTTAGGGAGAGAGGGGAAAGATATAAAAGAGAACTAAGGGGCAACTTTTTCATGCAGAGGGTGGTACGTGTATGGAATGAGCTGCCAGAGGATGTGGTGAAGGCTGGTACAATTGCAACGTTTAAGAGGCATTTGGATGTGTATATGAATAGGAAGGGTTTGGAGGGATATGGGCCGGGTGCTGGCAGGTGGGACTAGATTGGGTTGGGATAGCTGGTTGGTATGGACAGTTTGGACCGAATGGTCTGTTTCCATGCTGTACATCTCTCTGACTCTATGACTCTAAGTGGAAACTCTTGGCTCATGTTTTTGTAAGTGAACAATATAAACGTGAAAATATAGATTTAGGTATCTTCAATGTTCTTTGCCTCTCACCTGGTTGATGTGAAATATAAGCTTGCATCTCTCTTCATCTTGCAAGCAACAGACAATAGGTTGCCAGCTTGAAACCTGTGTAGAACTCTCAAAGCATTTAGTGTACAGAACCAGAAGTAATATTTGTCTAATGTTTTTTAAACTGCAGTCAATAAATTGTTTGTTGTTTGTCCTCCTTGGATCAGGAACTATACAGAGGAAGAGGAATGATGCTTTGCAGATCTGAATGCAAAGAGAGCTTGTAAATTGAATGCATTGTTGATTGAGCATTTGATAGTTCTGTTTTCAAATATTTGCCTCTGCCATCACAGTTGGGATTTGGAAGAAGCATTTGACTGGATCGTGAGCCTCATAAAAGAAATCAATACCATATTTAATAGAATGTTGACTTATCTCGTTCCAAAAGCTGGACCAGCTTTTTGTGTTAGGTGCACTAGCTGTTGATTGAGGGTTAGGGTTAAGCACAAGATAAAGAATAGGAGCAATCTTTGTCACCCTAACTCAGCGAGACTTTGATAGCATTGAGGGTCAGCCAAAGAGGGAAATAACTTGTATTAATCCTTTTCTTTCATTCACTGAAGAACAACAATGACTGCAGTCTTTTAGTTAAGATGTGTCAAGCCAATTTTGGAGAAAATTGTTTGTTATCAATAAGATTTGTCTTTACGAGTGCAACAGCTTGCAAAATAAAAATTTACCCTCATTTGGAAACATAAAAGGGTCTTGAATAATGGCAGCTGCGATTGGAAAGTTAAATGTTCCTGTTTATCATCAGCTTAATGAGAATGATAAAATCTGAGTGGAGAACCAGGATCCCTGGAGCTGACAGATCAATGATCCAGATCTTCCTCTCAGGATTAGAAACCCTATTTACCTTTATTATTGTTATTCTTGTTATGTTTTCTGGGCCAGGAACCAAATCCCAACAGCAGCCATCTCGTCCAGCCATCTACACATCCAATAGCAAATTGGATCAGTATTGAAATCATGTCCATTCATCATGAACATTCCTGCCAAACTTCAGGATTTAAATGTCTTGAAGCCACTTTCATAGCCACTGAGAGAATGTAAGCATGCATGCTAAGGAGGGCACCAGGTAGGTGAGGGTTGGGTGGCAGGTAATTGCATGAGAGTTTTGGGTATGTCTGGAGGATTGGGACAGTGAAGAGGGAAGTTGTGGGTTTATTCGGCAGCATCAAAGGAACATCAGGATTCCTGAAGAAGGGCTTATGCCCGAAACGTCGATTCTCCTGTTCCTTTGATGCTGCCTGACCGGCTGCGCTTTTCCAGCAACACATTGTAAGCTCTGATCTCCAGCATCTGCAGTCCTCACTTTCTCCTGGTTTATTCAGTGGCTCAAGTTGGGTATCCAGTTGGAAAGGAGGGATGGTTCTGGATGTAGGTTTGCTCACTGAGCTGGAAGATTCATTTTCAGATGTTTCATCACCATACTAGGTAACATCATCAGTGAGCCTCCGGATGAAATACTGGTGGCATGGCCCGCTTTCTACTTATGTGTTTAGGTTTCCTTGGGTTTGTGATTTCATTTCCTGTGGTGATGTCATTTCTTGTTCTTTTTCTCAGGGGGTGGTAAATGGGATCCAAGTCAATGTGTTTGTTGTTAGAGTTCCAGTTGGAATGCCATGCTTTTAGGAATTCTCGTGTGTGTCTCTGTTGGAGGAATGATCTTGGAATCATTCAACCAGGTCTGAATGGCAGGTGGAAATGGTGACTGGGTTTGTAAGGAGTCTACAGATTGGGCTACACAGTGGCTCAGTGGTTGGCATTGTTGCCTCACAGTGCCAGGGACCCAGGTTCGATTCCAGCCTTGGGCGACTGTCTGTGTTGGAGTTTGCACATTCTCCCCATGTCTGTGTGGGTTTCCTCCAGGTGCTCCAGTTGGTGAATTGGCCATGTTAAATTGCCCATACTAAATTGCCCATAGTGTGTAGATTAGATGCATTAGTCAGGGGTAAATGTAGATTAATAGGGTAAAGGAATGTGTTTGGGTGGGATACTCTTCAAAGTGTTTCCACACTGTAGGGATTCTATGATTCTATAAGTAGTGGATGGATTAAGTCAAAGCTGGGTGTGGAGGGCATCGTGGGGGAGGGTTGTTTCTGGTGTTGGAGTGGTGGGATGTAGGGTCCAAGAAGGGCTGATCAGAAGCTGTGTTCGGTTCTGTTGGGGAGGGTGTTAGGTGTGGGGAGGATCAGATTGGTTCCAATAGGAAGGATGTTTGGAGTGGAGATGTGGACTGGTCTGCTGCCCTTGAGTGCTAGTCTAGGGAGGGGTATAATGATAACCTGGAGGGTTAGCATGGTCAATTTACAAGTAACTAGGAATTAGACCAAGCTTTAACCTTACTTGAGTAACTATCCAGGTAAGTAAGTCAGAGCCCCTAACTTACAGTTTGGGGATTTTATTGGAGGTTTCTAAATGCTGGGTAATTGCTGATGGGAAAATTCAGCTTTGAGGGTCATACCTGAGGATTTTACATTGTTCTGACTTGTAATTCCAGTCTACAGTTGTATTGGAAGACTTCAGCCCATCTTTTACCTTCTCTTCATCTCACTAATACGTGCACTTTCAGCCTAATTGCCTAGCTCTCCCAGCATCTCCCAGGTTCTTTGGTTCCTATTGGCATATTAAGAAATGATGGCTTCAACTTAAAGCCATGTGAATATGCAGTCAAAGGTTCATTACTTTGGCTGACTTTGTTCATGATCTAGCAAAGGGAAATTCTGGATTGTTCTTACAAAGCTATGGCTCAGGTATTTTGAAATTGAATCAAGCAGAAATATCGCATCTTTCCAATTTATAGTTGTGAAACTTGGCAATAATAACTAGCTGTAAACAATAATTTCAGATGATGCTGCAGATTTGCCTGTCTGCTCTTAACTGATAGTAGTGCACATTTTATTGTTTATTCTAATTCCTGATTATGCAAGATCAGAAATCTTACAAAATATAACAATAAAAGATTGTGAATATCATGGTATGAATTTTCTGCTTGATTGTGTGTCTTCCACAATGCAACTGCTCCACTACTGACATAGTAGACACTAAATATAGAATTTTAAGTGAAATTTAGATTCAGCAAGTTACCACTTATAAATATATCAAGGCATGCTTTCATAAAGCAACATATTTGATTAAAATAAAACATTTCAAAACAGTGCTCAAGTGTTCTGCTTCAGCGCAAATTCTGTATTTGATGATAGACAAATGAGTTTGAGAAGAAATTCAGGGGAAAAAACACCTGAAAAAGTGCAGAATTTTGGGTCCAATTTAATTTGGTACTGTTAAATTCACACAAAGCATTATTTCTTTCCCTGTAAAATCACATTATCCATCACAACATGGAAATAGGGAAATAATGTCATGGGGAATATTTTCTGCTTTCTTTTATTTATAATTTACCTTTTATATAAACTTGCATTTATATCGTACTTTTCATGACTACTGCATAGCGTAAAGCATTTTTCAGCAAATTGCATATTTTGAAGTCCAGTCACTGTTGTAATGTAAGAAAGTCAGAAGGTAATTCCCACAGCCAGATAATGACTAGATCACCTTTTCTTGTTTGATGTGGCTTGAGGGACAAATATTGGCTCATGTTCAAAATAAGGCAATTTTTAGGTATGCCTGAGATGGCAGATGAGGCCTCAGTTTAATGTTTCATCCAAACATTCCATCTTAGCCAGTCTTGGGGTGAAACTTGTGCTTCAATGACAAATGTGCTACCAACTGAACTGCAGCTCAAGTATTGGTGGCTTTACAATAAAACACTTGAAAAAAAACAGCATGTTCAAAATAATGAAGGTTTTGATCAACAAGGAGGAACAGCTTCTAATGTTAAAAGATCAAAAGTTGGCAGAGAGAGGTTTGCACCAAATCAACCAGAAGAGTCATAAAAATAATTTCTTTTTGCACACTATGATGTGTGATTCATAATTTTTTAAAAAAAATTTGAATCTTGAACTATTGGCATATACATTTTATGTGTGTCTGAAAGGGTTTAGTAATTAGCTTGAAAGTATTTTGTAGCCATGCTAATTTCTTTCAAAATACAGAATTAGAGAGAGACTTCCCAGAGAATAATAGAGATTTGTTTACATTGGGAGCCTTTGTGTGAACAAAGTTAATAGCATTGTACTTTCAGATTGGATTGAAGAATCTAAAATGTTTTGGGGTCTCAAGAAAGCATTGCTTGGAAAATGCCTTCTTGCTTTACTTAAGGGCAGTTTGCAGAGATTTTGGCTGATGATGGATATGTTGCATCTGGGTTAAGGAGACAGTTCAGGATACTTTAAAAAATAAGTTACCTCAGTGTAAGAGGTTTAAGATCCACACCAGAAATATTTGTTCAGACCCTGTATGTTTTATATGAAACTGAGAAAGCAAACGTTCAGTGAAATGAAGGCTCCAGGTGGAATTACTAAACTCTCAAGAGGGGGTGTGAAAGACACAGTTCAACCTTATAGATATGAAATAGGAGAGAATTCTCTCTTGTGTGATTGTTGTAAAGAAGAGTTTTGGGGATTAATGGGATTGTATTTGCACTGTTTGAAATCTTTAAAGAGTGCCGTATGTAATTAATTAGGTTTATTATATTTTATATTCATTTCCTTTGCACAATCAAATTCCGTTTTATTGCTAAAACAAATCTGACACAATGCATATTTATTTTTCAATGAAAGACTGCCTTGTTAAAACAAAAACAACAAAATATCAAGCCCGATTTCCGACTGGGAACTGGCTTATCGAATAATAGCAGTGAGTTGTTATGATCTGAAACACATTCCCTGAAAGAGTGTGGGAAACAGATTCAAAAATAACTTTCTAAAGAGAATTAGGAAAGTACAAGAAAGGAGAGCTTTTGCACTGCTACATGGAAAGGGCAGAAGTGGTATTAATTGAACATTTTTTCCAAAGAGCTCACATAGCATACCAAATGACCTCTTGCTATAATGAGCCATGCTATAATTCAATGATGAAAGCATGTGATACCTGGATTGTAGCATTACATGACTAACTGACTACATTAACATTAGACAACGACCTCCCCAATTGAAAACCTCCCAATGATTCATAATGCTGGAAAACTAATGTAAGTGAATGATAATTTTTCAAAGATGCCATCATGATATCTAAACCATGGATATTTTAAACCAAGCCACCAGTCTAAATTGTTGATTATATTACATACCGTTCCTAGAAAAACTTGCCACTCACTGGATATCAACCAAAAGATTGGCATTCCTGTCTGCTCGTCATCTTTAAAGGCTGTTGTACACATTGTCAGTCTGGAGCTGTTCTGCACCCTTCCTGACGTTTGCCCTCAGACATGACAGACAAGGGGAAATTGGTGCCTCGCATTGCAGGCAGTGACTTGGAGGTCCTGCAGGATGGGATGTACGCAGATGGGATATTCTCTGCCCTAGCACCAGCATAGGAGGACAGGGAATCTTGTCACCTGGATCAGTGTAGTCTCAGTTATCTGGAGGAATACCCAGAGGTATACGAAGATGGCCAGTGTAAGTGCCACCATTTCCCTCTCATACTCACACTCACTGTATCTCTCCTACTGCGCCCCCCTCTCATCAAGGCACAGGCTCTACCACTCTCATCAGTGCCTGTAACATCTTCCCTCACTTGCTGTCACCATCATACCTCCATAACTCTGCATGTCCTCTGCACCACCTAATCATTTACTTGGAACACCTTCCTTTCTGCATCAAAAGCAACTGTTGTGCCATCCCCTTAATAACTGCCTCTCTCTCTCATTTGAAGAGGAAAACAGCTCACAACAGAGCAGAAAGACTTAAGACAGGCTGTCCAAAACACAGCTTGTCTTCCCTTATGTGGACAGCATTAACTCTGACCATCCTGAGTGGCCTTTGGATTGGTATATGAGGCTGTGCTTGGCTTACTCTGCTAAGATTTTCTGACTGAAGGCTAGCTTCCTTCACTTGGCTTGGGTCTGCTGACAACTGTGGCAAGCTTCCTGGCTTTGGATCTGTGCTAAACAGTAAAGCAAGATAGAGGTAACAATAGACTTGTATCTCTGGCTAAGCGGGAAAAGCACAAAAAGGCAAAAGAAGGCAGGGATGCTTTGAGCATCCAGGTCGGCTCAATGTGAGTGAGCGAGCAAACAGCCCAGAGATGCAACCTAATCCAGTACATTAGCTGGGAGTGTATCTGAGCACATAATGTCCCCAACTGAAGCATTAAAATGAGAGTTGCCAGTACAGCTTTAGCATTTGGGGATGTGCCATGAGGGTTATAAAGTCATAGAGTCATAGAGATGTACAGCATGGAAAGAGACCATTCGGTCCAACACGTCCATGCCGACCAGATATTCCAACCCAATCTAGTCCCACCTGCCAGCATCCGGCCCATATCCCTCCAAACCCTTCCTATTCATATACACATCCAAATGTCTCTTAAATGTTGCAATTGTTCCAGCCTTCACCACATCCTCTGGCAGCTCATTCCATACATAAACCACCCTCTGCGTGAAAAAGTTGCCCCTTAGGTCTCTTTTATATCTTTCCCCTCTCACCCTAAACCTATGCCCTCTAGTTTTGGACTCCCTGACCCCAGGGAAAAGACTTTCTCTATTTACCCCATCCATGCCACTCATAATTTTGTAAACCTCTATAAGGTCACCCCTTAGCCTCCGACGCTCCAGGGAAAACAGCCCCAGCCTGTTCAGCCTCT
>NC_057731.1:38232470-38278706 GCF_004010195.1 Chiloscyllium plagiosum
TCTTATGCTCGCATCCAAATCATTTATGTAAATGACAAAAAGTAGAGGACCCAGCACCGATCCTTGTGGCACTCCTCTGGTCACAGGCCTCCAGTCTGAAAAACAACCCTCCACCACCACCCTCTGTCTCCTGCCTTTGAGCCAGTTCTGTATCCAAATGGCTAGTTCTCCCTGTATTCCATGAGATCTAACCTTGTTAATCAGTCTCCCATGGGTTCTTCAGGACTGACACATGTTGGATGAAAATGCATATAGAAGAGGAGTGCCATGGGATGTGTCCTGAGATGTTGGTGTCTGATGTTCAACTAAACACTCTTCAAATCAAATGTCCAGTAAATAATATTTAGCTGACCCCGAGCCTGTTTTTATTGATATTTTCTCTGCAAAGAAATTGAATAGCTAAAAATTGAAAGTCAGAGAGCAACACTGTTACCTCAGACTGTAAAAAAATTGACTTTTTCATTTTCTGGAATGAAAATAACATTTGGTATGAATAATAAATATTGCAAACAACATCAGTGACTGTGACACTGGTATTTTCTCACACTTCAGTCCCTCTGTAGCCTTTCTCAAAATCAATAACCATTTCCCCCACCAAAGTTTCTTCTCCATGATCCATCTTAATAAGACTAATCTTGTTTGGCCAGAGAACCTCGAACAATAGTTTTTTTTCCCTGGGTCTGCACTGATACTTCCATAGCTCCCCAAGAAACTATCCCAGGCTCCCCCTCCCCACATCTAAAAAATCCACAAACATATAACCAACTTCTACATCTATTCTGGTGATGTGTCTTTACCAATTTATCTCAACCCATTTCCTGTCTCTGTCTTCTCAAGACAGCTTATCTGATGGTTGGCCTTGGATGAGTTGTAATCCACCCCCCCCCCCCCCCCCCAAAGCCTGGTTAAATACTGGGAAGACAGATATAATTTTTCTTATTCCAAGCCACAAAATCTTGACTCAAATTCCATTCTCTCTCTCATGATGAATTTAACTATTCTCAGTCTTTGTTTCTAATTGAATACCCTCGCTTGGCTTCCAATGCATATAATCTCCATCCATTGATCCCAATTCACAATGAGTTCCAATTTCTCCTGTCAGAAAATTGAGTAATTGAAAGATAATCTAACAGTTGGGAATGGTTTTCTAAGTGGCTTGGGAGGACTGAAATAGGAGAAGATGGAGATAGTCTCTTAAAAATGTGCAGTATTGTAAAGGGTGAAGGGGAGCCATAATGCAAAATTATGAGTGAGATAGAGGTCTAACTGTGCAGTTCTTCCTTTAAGATGGTGATAGATTGACAGATTAAATGGTTTGTATATGTTCTCTTGAGTTCTTCCTCCACAAGAAATTTGAGGTCCATGCCTGTAAAATTATGGGTGGTTCTTCTGTGTGTGGGTGCCATTTATAGCAGCTTGTTTGACTGTTTATTCTAGTGGTTCTTGCTTTGGACATTCTTGAAAAACATGAGAAAAACTTTGATCGAACACTGAACTTACCTGACAGTCAAGTGAGTGAATCATAAATGTAAAATCGGTCTGTTTCCACAATTATTGGTGAAGTACTGACTTTGAAGAAAATTGCCCACAAAGATCTAATGATCACCATGCAAGGTCAGCAGCTAAACATACTGATGTATTCCTACAAACAGGAAGTCAGGAAATAAAATGATCTGGTTTTTACTTTTCGTTAAAATACCATGGAGAGTGAAATAAATGGTTCGGACAAACATGTGGGATTAGAGGCTGAAATAGAAAACAAACAATATTAAATTAGCATTTTAAGAGTGGCACTTATTTAACTACTATGGAATTATATGACCACCCATAAATAGAAAATTATTTTTTCAGGCCCTGTAAAATTGTTCACGGCAGTAATTATAAACTTACTATGCCATCAAACATCCAGTGACACCTTCAACAAAGTATAACATTTTCAAAGGTGTTTAAAGCAGGATTAATAGTGTAACAGGTTAGGTTTTGTCATTAGTTTCTGGTTGATTGCAAACTGGAAGAAACTTCAATAATGCACCATATGGGGAAGTATAGAATCACTGACAGCAGCTCGTGGTTTTCCACATTTAACGGTGTATGTGCAAATTAAAGCAATTACTCAGTTTCAGAGGACTAATGATGCCAAGGGTTGACAGCAAAATTTGGACCATAATATGCATAAGCACATCCTGCATTCTCAGTATTCTTTGTTACTTTAATTCATTTTAGTATTTTTGGTTTGGAAGAAAATGCCTGTGCTTTCTCTGATATTAAATACAAGGTATGTCCATATCAATATTTGTATAGTCTTGTTACTGTACTTCAGATGAGACATTTTAAATTAAGCTTTAACAACTACCAAGATAATTCATTTAAATTATGTAATTGATCGATGACTGTTTAGATTTACTATACAATCTATGACCCAGCTTGACTTCCATAGTCCATTAAAAGGATAGCATATTTGAACACGCCAACACAGACCCTTCATTTATTAAACATTTCTCTTTTTTTGAAGCACCTGGTATCTCGTGGATAATGCAAAGCAAATATGCATTTACAGATGTATAAATTAGAAACAGTTTCCCAACTCAATACATAGAATCTTTAAACATATAAATTATATCAGGAGACAAGGAATATTTTTGATGTGTAAACATGTTTTAATGCTCCATTGTAAAATATGACATATATTTTCCCTTATTTTAGTGTCACTGTTGGTTACAGCGGAGGGATTCTTCCTCTTCATTTCTACTTAGCTGTCAAATTCAGGAGCTTGAATCCTGACTATTCCCTAAAACTCTGGCTGTTTACCAACATGCCAGCTAAAAGGTTGATAGCTACTGAGAGAATTGCTGTACAACACTAATAATCCAGAATACACTTTGTTACATCATTAGGGCTCTTCAGCTTTGACAATATTGCTCACAATGTGCTTGTATTAATGACGTTAGTTGAAAGGAATATAAACTTTAATTTATTAAGGCTAACTTTAAAATAATTTCTTAATTTTGCAATTGTAGATATCACAATTTCAGGAATCTTAAGCACATTACACATCTTAAATTGGTGACAGAGTAAAAGCCATTACATTGACTTATAACATGGGTAATGTTTTGCTCAGTTTTGAGTGCAGACCACTTACATAAACATACAGGAGATATGAATGTATCATAAAAGATTAAATCTTAAGCAATCCAACAAACAAAAGAGGGGAAAAAAAACAACACTATGTCTTCCACCCTGCAGCTGAAAACTTGCTGAGCAATAGCTGTGTCAAAGGAGATAACATGACATCCCTGCTGTGCTGTACGTAACTTGTCAGATTCAATAAAGCAGTTGCATGGACAATGTAATCGGTTTACAAGTTCCCAGCTTAAGGCTAGGGCAAATATACGTACAGCCATAATTAAATTCTGATCCATCAATTCCACATGCCCACAAGGTTTCTGTTTGGAATGTAGGATTGCATCAAGTTTCACATAGCCCCTAATTCATAAGATGCTTGCCCCACCCACCCTGCCCCACACCCCATTACAATGAATCTGTTTCAACAAGATGCCTCCACATAGTAGAGTTTGACCTTCTGAAAAATAAAATGAACAGAGAATAGATTTTATACAGGTCCTTTTATGCAATTACAATGTTTCTGTTGAGTAGACACAGGGGAGTGTTGACTGTACAATGGTGACCATCCACACCACTATGCTGATGTGAATTTCTGGAATGTCGGCAGATGAAGTCTCTGGAGATGTCTGTTCTTTGGATTGCACAGGAGCAAATTCCTTATCATTTGAAGTGGAGATCTGTGTCTGAAAACATTTCAAATTCCATTAGCTAATTCTGTCACTGAGCACAAGCATAAGGGGGAAATTTCCTTAGTCTGCCCAGAAATGCAGTGATTTGCCTGAAGAAATCGGCAGACCACAGTAAACTCGAGCAATTTGCTTGGTTTTATTTCCGATTCACCTGGGTGCAGACTAATGGGAACATCCCCTGTAATGTAAATGAAGTTCACCCAATGGAATTAGTAAAAATGTTATATTTAATGTTACTTTATCTGCGTATTTTGAAATTATGTCCTGTATATCCAAACTGAGGTTATTATTTTGATAAGAAAAAGAGCAGCAGTCCGAATACCAAGCTCTTGGGAACATCACTGCATACAATTCTCCAATCTGAAAAACAACCATTCAATGCTATTCCCTGCTTTCTGTCCCTTAGCCAATTTATATTCATGAAGCCACTGTTTCTTAAATCCCATGGGTTTTAATTTTGCTAAAATGCATATTATGTTGCACTTTGCTAAATGCCTTTTGAAAGTCCATGCACACATCAAAATATGACTCTCATCAATCTCAGTGTTACTTTACCGAAGAACATAATCGAGTCAGCCAATATTACTCGCCTGCAACAAATCTCTTCTGATTTGCCTTTATTATCCCACTCTTTTCCAAATGCCAATTTATAATTTTTATAGAAATTTTCACAAGTTCAAGTAGAACATCAAACATGAAATGTGCAATCAAAATTTTGACTATCTGAAATATTTCACATTACTAATTTTCTTTATATGCATTTTTGCAGATTTCTGCTCATGTTTGAAGAGTTTTAAAGATGTTGATGAACAGGGAGGCATATAACCACAATAAATTATCCCATTTCTAGTTGATTACTGATTACCCTTTGTGAATAATTTGCTGCACTGCATCATTCATTCACCTTTCTTTCCAGGGATGGGGCACTGATGATGTTAAAAGTGTGGGAGGTGGTGGATAATAAGAAGGAAATTATTTAGTTCCATCAGATTTCCACACTTATGCACTGTAAACTTCATACTATTGATCCCTTCCAGGCTGCCTTCATTGGTGGAGGGGAATGATCAGTACTCTTGGCTCTCAAGAGCATAATTGTGTTTTATGGGAAAGATTTTGGATGGAGAAATGATTGTTTATTTGTTCAAGTGCCCATGTGCAATTTTCATACTACTGTCTATGGGCATCCTCATTATGGAAATATAACATTAGAGGTGGAATTATTCTCATTCAGGAAAGAAATAGTGAGAATTATTGTGTGTAAAGTTATATGATGTGGATTGTTAACAGGATATTCAAATTAACTGATGACTGCAAGACTAGAGGATATGAATGTAACATTGTCAAAACCCTAATGAAGTTGGAGATTAAAGGAACATCATTTCCCACAGTGTAGTTGTTGGCTGAAGACAACATCTCATCAACTCTACTTAATGCAATATTGATTAATGGCCTTAACAAGCAGCCAGAGAAATATCTGATTATAAAAAGAATTGAAAGATCAGAATAGAGGATAAAATATTCTGTAGAGCTAGAGTGGTTCAGTTCTTTAGAGGCATATCATTGATGGAATACAATAGGTTGCATGAATAGTACATACATGGCCTTAAATTATTCCCATGATTATCCTGGGAGGGCAAGAAATTGGAAATATATAATAATTAAGGAATTGATGGTATTCGGAATTTTAACTGTGGGGAGGAGGGAATAGGAGTTTGAAAAAAAATGAAGTCTGAAATCCACACATAACTCAATCCTTTCAGTTTTAACAGAACTGGACCATGTGAAATATGGAGTGGGTTGGGCAGTGGGAGAGGTGGTGAACAGTGTGGGGAGTAATCTATTCTGCATGGATGATTTTGCCTGTTTAATGCCGGTCAGCTGCATTTTGAAACATTGCTGGAAAAGGGACAGCCTTTAAGGGGGTGAACCTAACTGGATCAGCCATATAAATGCAGTGGGTACAAGTGCAGACCAGAGCCTGGGACTTCAATGGCAGGTATCTCACCTCCTGACTCCACAAAGGTGTTTACCATTTCCAAGACATGATTATATTGTGATAGAATAGCCTCCACTTGCCTAAATGAATGTCATTTCAATAACAGTGAAGGGGTTTGACACCGTACAGAAAAAAACAGCCTGCTTGATCAGCATCTATTCAAGAGCTTAACCATTCACTATCTCCACTATTGACATAAAGTACCATATTCAAGATGCATTTCAGCAACTCATCAATACCCTTCCAAACTCAAGATATCTAGCAACTAATTGGAGGATAAGGACAACACATGCACGGGAACAACACCACCGACAAATTCCTTCCAAACAGTAACTCTATCCTGACTTGGAATTACATCACTGCTTCTTCATTGTCACTACATCAAAATACTGGGACTTGCTTGATTCTTAACTGCTTGATTCCTAACTGTACCTACAGCAGATGGATACAGCAGTTCAAGAAAGGAGCTCATCTTCTCAATGGCAAACAAGGATAAAAAAAATGCTGAGTTGGCCAACAATGATTTCACCCACTGAAAGAATTTTTTAAAAAGTGAAATCCGTTAACGACAGTAAGAAAGAAAGCTACGGGCCACAAATATATGTTGCAAGCATGTTTCTGTACTGAAGGAATACTAGCTTATTTTTATAAAGTGCTAGAAAGAGCAGAAAAATGCTCTGCAGCATTTAATGAACAACTCAAAGTGACTCTCTGATAAGAAAAGGTTTGCGTGGTAGTTTTTGAGCTATCTTAGGTAAAACTTACTCCAATATATGCAATTCAGAAGGGTAAAGTGTGTAATATCACAAAATGTCTGTTTGTGTAAGCAATGCAATATTTTTTGAAGGGGTAGGTAAATAGATTCTCCTTTGGCAGTATTGACAATAAGGCTTGGAAAGACTTTCTTTTGAAGAGAACTTTATCACAGGGGCAAGAAATACAATGTCCCTGGATACCTAACATACTTTTGAGAATATAAATGAATGTTCATGTTAAATTTACAGCCTATTTGCACTCACCCATTCAAGACATGACTGAGGTATCATTAAAAAAAAAGTTACCTTGAACAGCAGGCACACCTTTTTATTATCAATTGGAAATATGAAATTCCAAGGCTAATTAAATAATGATTTGGAGATGCCGGTGTTGGTCTGGGGTGTACAAAGTTAAAAATCACACAACACCAGGTTATAGTCCAACAGGTTTAATTGGAAGCACACTAGCTTTTGGAGAAACGCTCCTTCATCAGGTGGTAGTGGAGGGCTCAATCCCTCCACTACCACTTGATGAAGGAGCGTTGCTCCGAAAGCTAGTTTGCTTCCAATTAAACCTGTTGGACTATAACCTTGGAGATGCCGGTGTTGGTCTGGGGTGTACAAAGTTAAAAATCACACAATCCCTCCACTACCACTTGATGAAGGAGCGTTGCTCCGAAAGCTAGTTTGCTTCCAATTAAACCTGTTGGACTATAACCTGGTGTTGTGTGATTTTTAATTAAATAATGAACATTTTTAATTCTAATTCTTGGAAGCAACACTTACCATTCCTTTTAGTTAAGTATAAATTACATTTTCTGAAAAAAAATTAGCAAGAATAGTACGAAATACTTTCCATAAATAGGTTTGAATTACTTTTGAATTAAATTCAAACCTGTGAATGCTTTATATAGGAATTCAAATTATCCAAACAAGTTCAGATGGTGAAAATTATTGTTCTTAAAAAAAAACCCATAATGAGCTATCAAGAGTTGACTTCTTAAATGCTTACCTCTGTAATACAAAGGTCTGGGTTCACTGATACATTGGATTGTAATCTCTGTGCCTGAGTACAAAAAATATGGAAATATTAGATTAATACAGGTATACAAATTAACTAGGACAATGCAGTGACTTGAAAAGAAAATAACAGGATGTCGATTGTGGCATGCAGAGCAGAGATGGCAGAGAAGACACTAAAAACAAAGATGTCTTATTCCCACTGGAATTGGAGGGGGAAGTGATGCAGCCTAAAGCTGACTAAAACACAAAAGGCAGGCAACCCAAGCTGGTAATTGGAGAGCACGGTGTCGGTGAGAATCACAGTCAAGCCCTTAAAGGAGGTCAAGTGAAAGGGAGTGATACTTTCTGGTGAGACAAAAGCATAAGGGCTGGAAATTTCTGCAACTTTGTTCTGCTGATCAAAGTACTGAAGCGTAGCATTTATATCTGACAAGATCATAGGATCCTGAACTTATCAGAAACTCTGTGGTCAACTAATTTAAATAATACGGTCAGGACAAAGCTGATGTCTCACAAAGTGGGAGAGCAGCTGCGCTTCTTGGGACAAGGCTGTCCCTGTAAATTAATATGATGGCAAAACAAAACTATAACCTCTATGACTGGAGGGCTTTTAGCAGTTAATGAGCTAAGCAAGCTCTTGGTAGAGGAACTGGTTGTAGAAAAGATAAGTTCCTAAATTATCTCATGTTGATCTGGTAATGCTGCAAATACTTGGTCCTGAAGACATGCAGGTTTTATCAGGAGACATAGCATGGGCCACTTGTTTTGTGTTTCATTCCTGCCTATTTCAATGGAACCATTATTTGGCCTCAATGAATAATGACTGGCCAGCCATTACTTTCTGTTTTGCTTTCACCAAAACTTAAAATTCCACCCTCTCAATGAAAAAGTACAGGTGTTGGTTGTAAATCCAGAGATACCATCATCAAACTGGATTGCAAATTTCTACCATGTTGCATCTCAGAGGAATTAAAGTGATATTCAATTACTCCTACCCAAAGGTTTAAAGATATTGTGAGGTATCTTCTCCTACTGATAGCTTGTAACTGGAAACCTGTACTCAATGTTTTAACATTATCTTTTCAGGACCCAGCAGCAAAGTGGTCTTTGATAAACAGTTGATTTGTGTGCATCTCAATTCTTGGATGAAACAGAAAATGCGACCACTTCTGTCCAAAGTGCTCATATCATTTTGCAACATCTAAGGTGATACATAAAATAAAGCTTATAACAGGGCAGAGAAAAACTGCTCACAATAATTGTATATTGTGACAGAACAAATGTTCTTTTGTAAACAGTTGTAACTAAACTTTGAAGATGAGAGTTCCTTCATGTTTTGATAATCTCCTATAACAATGTGTTAAATGTATGGCTCAGCAATAGAATGTGACAGGAGACAGTGAGGTCTGCAGATGCTGGAGATCAGAGTTGAGAGTGTGATGCTAGAAAAGCACAGCAGGTCAGGCAGTATCCGAGGAGCAGGAAAATCGACTTTTCAGGCTGGAGTCCTTCATCAGGAATGAGGCTGGGAGCCTCGGGACCCTTCAACGCCAGCACATCAATGTGGACTTCACCAGTTTCCTCATTGACCCTCCCTCACCTTACCCCAATTCCAACCTTCCATCTCAGCACTGCCCTCATGACCTGTCTCACCTGTCAATCTTCCTTCCCACCTATCCACTCCACCCTCCTCTCCGACCTATCACCTTTACCCCTACGTCCAATCACCTATTGCACTCGCAGCTACCTTTCTTCCCAGTCCCACCCCCCTCCCATTCATCTTTCCACCCCTGAGGCTCCCAGCCTCATTCGTGATGAAGGGCTCCGGCCTTCATGCTCCTTGGTTGTTGCCTGACCTGCTGTGCTTTTCAAGCAACGTACTCTCAAAATAGAATGTGACAGCTTGGTGTGTGAAGCAAACATTTTACATTGTTCAGTGAGCATTTGGTGAGCGCAGGAAGAGTTTTGATAAACTGAGAATTCTAGATCATAATGTGAATACCAGCCTGTAACAGCCATTATAATGGCATAAGCCTCCTGTTCTACATGCGCCTGGCCTTACAGTATCAGCATTGTTCTCTTCTATCACTCTAGCATCTTCTGAGACGGACTGTCTCTTTGTTCCTGATTCCAATATTATGAAGATTGTAGTATGCTGCCACAATTGATGGGACACTCCAGAGGCTCTGCTCTTCCTTTGAGAACATGAACTCAATTCTTAACCTTGTATTTATGTGTGTTTCTTTGTTGTATTCCTCTGCAGCACCAGTGAACCTACAGAAGTATCATAAACTATGAAAATGATAGGATTCCAGAAACTGAACAGCCATCCTGGTCTTTGCCTCATTTATTAACCTCAATTTTGAGGTGGGCTCACATGTTCAGAACTGCCTCAGCAGTTCCCACTACCATCGATGAGGCCCGAGAGCTGTCAACCTTTCAATTAAACTGGCCACATCTGGAGCTCTTACACCATGCTCAATAAGAATGGCAAGTATGGAGATGGCCCATTAGGAAGCTACCTTTGGAAAACTAGCTCCACTAGTTTGAACTTATGATGTGCACAGAAAACGTACTGGAGAAACTTAAGGGAATGAAATCCGACTAAATCCAGGACCTGATGACCTATGTGCTAGGAATCTAAGACAGTTAGCTGCAGAGATACGTGATGCATTGACTATAATTTCCTGAAATTCCCAAGATTCTGAAACAGAGAGGAAGTTAGAAAATGTAACAATGCAGCGTAGGCATTAATGGAGCATTTACAAATTGGCAGTTTCTGACAAGTACAATGGCACAACCAATACTGGCACCTCAGTTATTTGTAATCTATGTTATTTTAATGACATATACAAAAAACTGTAAAACAATGAGTCTAAGTTGTTGACGAAAAAAAACCAGGTAGGAATGCAAGCTGTGAGGATTTTACAGACAGGCCATGAAGAGATATAGGTTAAGAATCTGTTGGGGGACCGGGATCTCAGCTGTTGGTGGCAGGGAAATTCCATCAGTTGAGTAGGGGACCTCTTATAGAATCAAAAGCTCTTCAAAAAGCTTTGAGAGTTATCTAATTAAATGATTCGACTTATTAACAAATACATTTCTGTTTTAATTAGAATATCATTTTAATCCTTAAGTAAAATGAAGGAATCTGACTCTATTAGAATAAACATAACTTCACGTTCATCATATTTTGTCTTCCCTAAAATTCCCTTTGATTTCAGTTTCCATTTGGATATGCTGGTCATGTATATTTCTGCTACCGATTTATGTGAGTCAGTTAACCATTAGTTTTAACAGGAACTCAATAAGAAGCTTTTATGTGGGTTTAAAGTAAGTATGTCATTTTTATTGTGCAGTGCAGCCTTTGTGGAGTCTGAGTAAATATCTTGAAAACATGCTTCTACTATTTGATAAGTGCTCTTCCTGAAACAAATGAAAATATGCACTCACACACTCTCATATATTCTGTTGGGATCACTGAGCTATCTTTAACAAACTAGAGTATCAGCTAGAGGTGGTGCATAAAGTGTCAGAAAACCTTTTAGGCTTGAATCTTACTGTTCTGGAGAAGAGAAATTGACACTCTGGTCACTGGTGTGTGCAGAACCCAATTATACATTTTGATTCTCACTCAAAACAAAATAAGCTTTTTGGTCTGTTTAGATTTCAAGGGAATGAAATACTTCATCACAATCTTAATTCATTATAGATTTTTGTTTAAATAATTATTTTAGTGTTCACTTTTTTTCATTTACCAACTTTAAAAAGTTAGATTTACTACTGGTTTGAAAAATAATAAAATTGTTACTCCTGGAGCGAAAGCTTTACCATAGTATCACCAGGTACTTCTGCTGTTTGATTGCTTGACTGACTTATATGAAGCTACAAACTTTCTGCAGCTCAAAATGAACAAGTCTTTTTTCTAAAACTGTATTCTTTCATGGGATGTGTGCATCATTGGCAAGACCAGAATCTATTGCAATCCCTTTAAAGTGAGTGGATTGCGAGGTCATTTCAGAGGGCAGTTAAGTTTCAATCATATTCTGGAGGTCTGCAGCCAAATATACACAAGGCAACTTTCCTTCCCCAAAAAAAACAGCCAAGCAGATGGATTTTTACAACAACCAATTATAGTTTCATAGTCACCATTACCAAGATTAGCTTTCAGTTTTAGATCTATTAATAGAATTTAAATTCAAAGAACTGTCTTGGTGGGCTTTAGAACATAGAACATAGAACAATACAGCACAGAACAGGCCCTTCGGCCCACGATGTTGTGCCGAACATTTGTCCTCGCTTAAGCACCCATCCATGTACCTATCCAATTGCCGCTTAAAGGTCACCAATGATTCTGACTCTGCCACTCCCACAAGCAGCACATTCCATGCCCCCACCACTCTCTGGGTAAAGAACCTATCCCGACATCCCCCCTATACTTCCACCCTTCACCTTAAGTTTATGTCCCCTTGTAACACTCAGTTGTACCCGGGGAAAAAGTTTCTGACTGTCTACTCTATCTATTCCTCTGATCATCTTATAAACCTCTATCAAGTCACCCCTCGTCCTTCGCCGTTCCAATGAGAAAAGGCCTAGCACTCTCAACCTATCCTCGTACGACCTATTCTCCATTCCAGGCAACATCCTGATAAATCTTCTGTGCACCCTCTCCAAAACTTCCACATCTTTCCTAAAGTAAGGCGACCAGAACTGCACACAGTACTCCAAATGTGGCCTAACCAAGGTCCTGTACAGCTGCAACATCACTTCACGACTCTTGAATTCAATCCCTCTGCTAATGAACGCTAAAAATCCATGTCCCCAAACGCTTTGAATCCATGTCCCCAGAATGCACTATGTTTTCTCTCTGTAAATGCTACAAGTTCTGTCAAGTTTTTCCAATTTTTGTTTCTGTAGGAGTGGAACCCAGTCTGACTTCTATTTTTAAAAACTGGCATAAGAACAGCCTATTGCACTCGGTGAGCACTTTATTAGAAGAGAAAAAAATTTCCACTATCTCATTTCACTCTAGTGCTATCTTAAGCAGGCCTTAGTTCCCTTTCAGAAAGATTTTCTCAAAGGCTTTCCAAGCCCATCACACATAATTCCACTTTGTGTAGAACCTGCCATCTGCATTGATTGTCAGAGTTAATCCCATATTTTATGGTTCTTGTTCTTGTCGATCTCCACTTCCCAAACCCCGTACCTCATTCTTCATAACAAATCCCTTCATGACCATATTCCATCTGCTGAAGCTTTATTGAGTTAAACATCTCTGCTCCCATCTAGTTCCTTGAACATGCCTTCAGCCTTCTTCCCATTCTTGTCAGGACACCTGACAGAACATTCTTGCTACATTAGAGTCATAGAAGTCTACAGCATAGAAAAAGGACTTTCAGCCCATTGAGTCTTTGGTGCACAAAACCAACCATTTAATTATTGTAATCCAATTTTCCAGCGCTGTCTCATAGCCTTGAATGGCTTGGCATCATAAGTATTAGAGGCTTTTGAAAATTACACATTATTGGGATAATATGGTTCAATCCTAAAGTTTGTTTTGAGAAGGCAAGACAGTCATCTCCCTTTTCTACCTGCAATTTGATCAAAAGTAAAAATAAACCCTGAAGAATGATTAAAGATTGTACCAAAAGAAATGACCTGTAGCAATCAAGGATTTCCCTTGAATATTCTAACTTATTTGGATACATTATTTTGTAAAACTGTAATTATGGTCTTATATACAGTTTTATGTAATTTAATTAATATTGAAAATAAAATGCTACCATTTGTTCTGCTTTCAAATGAATTACAATTCTGTAACAGTATTTATTATTTTTCTTTCAGTTGGCAAGACATGGCTACTAATATTTATACTTCAATTCTTATGCAGCTAAATATCACTGAATATAAATATTTTCAAGAGGATAGGTATTAAGTAGTGTGTTTTACAGATCTAATTTATAAATCTTCTCACTTTAAGGGTGAACAATGAGACGGAGCACCATTATTGGCACCAATAATGTATTCTTGCTGAAGGACAATTTTCTTTTGTGAATACTGCAATTGTGGTAATGTGTCCAAACCCTTTGATTATCTGCCAAGATAAATGTTTTATTTAATTGAACTTCAAGTCTCACAATAACTGCCACACTAAAATAAAAATAAATTGTTTTATGATCAACTGGCCAGTTTCAGTTATTGAATTTGACTTACACACAAAGAGTTATCAGAACAATCAAGTGGCTTTTTTTTGTCTTAACATACAGTAAAAGTGAAAAAAAAATCTTTTGGCAACAGATCTGTGCAGCCTGGCAATGTCAGCGCATTGCTAATACAACTGTCAATTACATCTGACAAGACAAGATGACAAGTTACCTCATGTCTAGTGTTAAATCTCTAAGGTTTTAAGCCATGGATGTGAGTATTCTACTTCATACTAATTAATCAGTGTTTTTTTCTCAATTCTTTGCTATGATTACCCTTGATAATCATGTAGGCATTGTTTGGTTTCTACGGATTTATATCAATCCCTTACCTGTAAATTTGCACACAAAGGAAAGACACTGTCATCATCTGCTGAGTGAATTTCATTGCCATAGCTCACTGACTCAGAATTATGCTGTGGTGTGTAGTTCTGTTTCGATGATACTGTTGTCAGTACAGGAGGCATTAATTGCCAAATATTCACATCAGTGCCATTACCGAATGCTTGTATTGCATTTTCTGTAGAATTAAACAAAAATAAGAATACTATGCAGTTGCATTAAACTCTAATCAACATTTAAGTAAAGTATAACTTGAAAAATCTAAGTATGTTTCAGTAATTGTGAGCATCACCAAATTACATGATACTAATATTGTGCCAAGAATCACTGATGGGACTAAGCAAAAGCCTTGATATTTTTGATACTGCCCATCCCCAGTAGTTAGCACTGCTGCCACACAGTACCAGGGTCCCAAGTTCGATTCCAGCCTCGGGTGACTGTCTGTGTGGAGTTGGCACACTCTCCCTGTGATTGCATGGGTTTCCTCCGGGTGCTCCAGTTTCCTCCCACAGTCCAAAGATGTGCAGGTCAGTTGAATTGGCTATGCTAAATTGCCCATAGCATTAGGTGCATTAGTCACAGGGAAATTGGTCTGGGTGGGTTAATCTTCGGAGGGTTGGTTTGGACTGGTTGGGACAAAGGGCCTATTTCCACACTGTAGGGAATCTAATCTAGTCTAATCTCCCACGCAAGTGTTTACTGTTGGTATGTTTTCTTCTTCAGCTGAAGTGCATCACAGGATTAGAGAAGAATTATATTCCCCATTGTCTCACTAACAGAGGCAGTGGTTTTTGTTTGAATAATGGATGTCACTGAAGTAACTTATGGTAGTTATTTTGATGTATAGTTAAATTAATATGCATTGATGATCTGTTTCAATGCTACTTACATCTATCTGAAATAACATGATCAATATTTATGTATTTTTCTTTTACCGTTCTGTTTTTATGCGCATAGGTATGTATTCTACATCAAGAATAGATGTATAAATGTTCAGTTAGTTTTGTTAATTTCAAATATATTTTGAAAGGGCAAATCTCATAAAAGACAAGGTAAACTAGAGGCTTTTTCATCCAGATGTATCGGGAAGTTAGAGTACTTTACAATCTGTCAGACAATATCATCGATATTTTGTGTTTGGATGACAATTAAATAATAAATTTAAATACAATTGCTATTTGAACTTACTGAAACATCTGTTGTCCTTAAAAAAATTGTGGAATTCATCGCACTCTTCCCTCTGGTTCCCACTTCCATTGCAAGTACACCATGGCGCCACACTGATGCCGGTGGAATCAATATAGTTTGGGGTGATGACAGTTCCTGTCAAGAGAAGCCAAGATCAAATTTAATGATCATTCATTTAACCAAACACAAACTGTTTTTTTTCTGAGATAAAACACTTTGGCTGTCATATCATAGTTACTAGAAAAGAAGCAAGTGTTCAAAAATAGCAAGAAATTGCTCACCCATTACTGTTTTCCATTTTTCAAAGTCAAGCATCAATAGTACCAAGCAAGATAAAAGACAGTTTTATGGAAAATTAGATAAGCCATTTCTCAGGCATTGTCATTCAATAATAGATCCATGCTGAAAGTGAGAGTCTAACATGGACTTAGAGGTACAGAACTTATAAGACTATAAGACAGAAACAGATCATTCAGATAAACCAGTCAATGGTGATTGCCTTTGAACAAAGATGTTTAATCGCATTTACATTGATGAGGTGGTTTTAAAGATGATGGGCTAAATTTTGTGGAGATGCCAGGGTACTGTTGCCAAACCCAAAAGTAGGTTGGTTGATGGGTCAAGGTAACACCACCTCAGCAGGTAGCAGGACCTGAGACTACATCTTATCCATGACACCCATCAAGATTAGGGACCTGCCCAAAGAACTGTCAATCCAATCAGAGGACTAGCATCTCAACAGCACCAGCAGTACAACTGCAAAGCTGATGAAGAAGATGGTGTGTGCTGTCAAAGTCTACTAAGAAAGGGCTGGGGGTGCCTAAGCCAATTACATTGGTCTCAGCAAAAGCCAGGATGAACCTCACTGAGGCAGGTAACATTGTTATCACTGGGATGGGCACTGTCACTGCATGGGTGGAGTCGTCCAAGGACAATGCAAAAGTGTAGATGCTGGAAATCAGAGTCTGGATTAGAGTGGTGATGGAAAAGCACAGCCGGTCAGGCAGCATCCGATGAGCAGGAAAATCGACGTTTCGGGCAATGGTCTGGGTGGGTTAGTTTGAAAGGGCAAAAGCCCTTCATCAGGGTTGACGAAGGGCTTTTGCCCAAAACGTTGATTTTCCTGCTCCTCGGATGTATCTGACCTGCTGTGCTTTTCCAGCATCACTCTAATCTAGACTCCTCCAAGGACATGCCTAAATAGAAACAACTCCACGAGGGCCTAATGGAAATCACAATCTGACAGTTCTCCCTGTTGTATCAGAATCTTCTGCCACTGGCAAAATGCCAATAAAGATAAAGCCATTTAAATTGGTTCCGAATGAGCAGTTCATCTGTCACTATTCACACCATTTGTAAAATGGTACGGTGGCTAGAGAAAGTTCAGCACCTGCCCATGGCTTACTGTGCCATTTTGCAAGTCTTCCTGCCTCCTAAAAGAATTTGAAGGGGCCGGTGTTGGACTGGGGTGGACAAAGTTAAAAATCACACAACACCAGGTTATAGTCCAACAGGTTTTTTTTTGGAGGCACTAGCTTTCGAAGCACTGCTTCTTCATCAGGTATTTGTGGAGCAGAATCATACGACACAGAATTTATAACAACAGAATTGCAGTGTCATGGAATGTAATATTAAATAAATTTAGCTTGAGTCTTTCATCTTTTAAAATAATCATGTTAGTTTCAGTTCCTTCATATGTAAATCCCAGAACTTTTTAAAAGTTCAATTCTCAAGATAGTTATTAACAATAGGTGCCATCTTATTATCTGAGCTGAGATGGCACCTATTGTTAAAAGCTATCTTGAGGATTGAACTTAAAAAAATTCTGGGATTTACATATGAAGGAACTGAAACTAACATTATTATTCTAAAAGATGAAAGACTCAAGCTAAATTTGTTTAATATTACATTCCATGACACTGCAATCCTGTTGCTGTAAATTCTGTGTTGTATGATTCTGCTCCACAACCACCTGATGAAGAAGCAGTGCTTCGAAAGCTATTGCCTCCAAAAAAACCTGTTGGACTATAACCTGGTATATGTGTGATTTTTAACACTGCCTCCTAACATGTAGACAATGGGCCTGGAGCCTCCTGATCAATAATTCCATTTGTGGATGGGGAGGCTGTTCGAGAGTCAGTTTAATCTAACAACCATAAATATAAAGAAGTCACAGCTAAATGCAACAGGAAATTCATAAGAATCCTTTTGACTCAAAATGTGGTTAGAATATGGGACTTCTTCCCACAAGGAGTAATTGATATATTTATGAGGTGGTTAAACAGACACATAGGGAAGAAAGGAATAAATTGATACATTGAAACAATGGTGTAGAGTGGTATAGAGAAGCTTGTATGGAGCATGAACAGCAACATTCACCAGGTGAGACAAATAGCTGTTTCTTTGCATAGATTCCACATAATTGTACATAATGTAAGGAAGTGTGTCCTCTTTACTAAAGCTTACCTATGAGTCCAGAGTAAGCAAGTAAACAGGCTGCATAGTTCTGCTTTAAGCAGCCACTTACAGAACGAGGTTCCGGCTGACAGTTTGTAATGAAATCTGCAAGCCGTGACCTGTGAAGAGATCAAATAAGGAAAATCATTACATTATCGCATTAGCATGAAAACAAAAGAAGCTTTTTGTACTGGTGCAATAACAATGAGCGCTGCAAATATAATTTCTTAAAAGTGTTATTGAAAACACTTTCTGGTAAGATGCACTTCTCATTAATATATTTACAACAATGATTGCTCTCGAATACAGAAACAACATCTTTCAAAAATATTCCCTGTGATACTGATATTAGCCACCCTCCCCCATTGTAGCATGAGTGGGGTCGATGTTTAAGAAATAAACATCATGACCCCAACGCCGCTGTGTGCGTACCAGGGAGTGCACTGCTATCCGTATCCTTTAAGTATGGAATGAGCTGTTATAGCTACATTTAAAAGGCATCTGGATGGGTACATGAATCAGAAGGGTTTAGAGGGATATGAGCCAAGTGCTGGCAAATGGGACTAGAATAATTTAGGATATCTGGTCGACATGGATGAGTTGGACCGAAGGATCTGTTTCCATGCTGTACATCTCTATGACTGTATGACATTAAATGAATGAATTCTTCAGGGGTTTATCTGGTCCATTGTGCAACAAGAAGAGTCTAACATGAAGAGTCTTGAAGAGTAAATAAGATGAAGTTTATAATATCTCTCCAAGTTTTTACAGGTTACTAAAATAGACTTTACATCACTTCAAAGATTGTTGAGAGGACTTGGCTTTGGGGTCTGCCTCCCACAGATCCTACTTCCACATGACATCATTACAATGCACTCAATCAACCCTTTCAGAACCAAATATAACATAAGCCTGCCTTCATCTTTACAGTTATAGGTGGCATTTGAGTTTCCTGCTTCCAAGAGCCAGGACACTTAATTCTACTATTTAAATCAAGCTCTTGTAGTGCAGTTAGGAACATGATTTAAACTTAATTTTAGAATTTGGGGAAGTAGATGGCTAAAGGGAGAGAAGGTCAGTGAGATCAAACCAGTATGTGCTTTTCCAGTACTGTTTTGGAGCCAGGAGTATTAAGAATCCTCCCCTAATCTGCTAGCATACGTTCTGTTGATTATGATCTCCCTTTTCACAATTGACCATCCCTACTCTGCTGATACTTGCCTCAATGCCTCCTGTTTGCCTTGCTTCATGACCAGTCAAAACTAAGGAACAAACACTCCCCTTATTGAGACCATGTGCTGTAACCTCACCCACCAACCTGGCCAGCTGCTGGAAGGGAGACTGAATGGAAGAATAATAAGGTGGACTTACATGTTTCCAAAATTTCTAGGAATTGCTCCACTACCACTCTATCCTGTTTTTTTCATAAATATCAAGGCCAGCATCTTCAGTACATATCTCTCTATAAATTGTATCCATACTGCTCCCAAAGGCAGCTTTATAGAGCAAATCTAAGGTATTGATAAAGTACTAGTTTTATGGTTTAAATAAAGGTTTTATAACAGAAATAAATGAAAACTATTTGTTGTTAAACTTTCAACTAAGAACTAATTGATTGATTTATATGAAGGACTTCAGAGTATCTGATACACTTCAATACATCAGAAATGTATAACAGAAAAAGAAGACAATACGTTTCTTTTATAGCTTGGAGCTAGAATTTATAAACACAGATGATCCAAACCATCCTCCATCAAAAAGCAATTAAACTCTTATTTGCCTTCAAATATATTGGTCCAATTGTCTTGAGAAATATATTAAGCATCTCCAAATTGTACCTTCCCTCCTCTGTTAAAATGCTTGTAGAAACCTTCCCCTCAACCAAGATTTTGGTTATTTTGTGAATGGGTTTCAAATTCTATTTAGTATTGCATCTGTGAAAAGTCTTGTTAAAGGTACTATATAATTTGTGGAGAAAATTGGGTAGCAATTTTAAAAGACAGGACCAGTTGGAAACTAAGGTGGAATGTTTAATCCTGCATGTCCGATGAAAATTACTCAAGTTATTTTGCCATCCTGAAGCTGTTGAGAACTACTGGATTATGTTTTTAACCCTACTCAATTCTGCAGGCTGTAAGAGTAACTTGCCCTAAGCTTCTATGATATATCAGGGATCCAGAATAACTTACTGTATTTGCCGCCTGATTTTACCCTAACTTATGTGACAGGAACTGGATAGGGTTGGGTTGGATATCCAGCTTAAAGTTAAATTTGTTGATTAATATTAAATGAGCACCTAATCTGAATCCACTTGTCTATACCAATTGGGCTAGTCTAAAACTATGCCTATGCTTTCAATCACCATACAATGCCAAGAAAGAAAGAAACTAAACTGAACATACCTTATACATTTGACTTTCAGTGTATGTATTATACTCACCCACTGTCAGAATAATGCTAGTGTCACAGCGTTGTTTATGTACAAATTTTAATCGATAGATGTCTCGTTTCCATGGACAATGATAGTCTTACATATACCCAAGATAGCTACATGCCTCCAATTCTCGCCACATGCTATTTCCCAATTACTCCACTTAACTGCCAAAGCCCAAAGCTCTGCAATTCCTGTACTAGACCTCTTGATCTCTATATCTCATGTTCCTTGTTTAAAAAATTTGCAATCTATGTATCTGACCAAAGTTTTGCTCACCAGCTGTATTATCTCCTTTTGTGGTTTGGTGTTAAGTTTCATCTGATAATGCTCCGATGAAGCACCTTGAGATGTTTTCCTATATTAAACGTGTTGTATAAATGAATGTTATTTTTTACTTCAGCAGGGAGAAATGTATTTTTAACAAGGTGGTGTGTTTGACTAGTTTTCAGACATTTACACCATCACTTTCTTCATAAGGTGGATGATTTGCTGAATGGTTTCTCAGCTCTTGCATTATTCATTGCAGTTTGAGTTTGGTATATTCAAAAAGGTAACTATGACATGATCCCTAGTAATGGGGTCAGAAAGTGTCTTTGTTGTCAAGTCTAATGGATATAATGACTTAAACCAATGACTATGCAAATTACTCATATTGTTATAAATGCCATTTGTCAGCACTGAAGCAAAAATATGAAAATGCACATAAAATATTATTCCTAATCAAGGAGTGGATTTCATTAAGACAACTCCATTACAGTAAAGTACTACCAATGGAATTTTGAATGCCGCTGTCTTCTGGTTTTATTTTCCATCAATTATTTGTCAAACATTGCGCACTGCCTAGACTATTACTCATCTATCAAAATGGACTACAAGGACCAATTAGCTAAAACAAAGGCAGCAGAAATATATTGGTGCTCTATATGACACCTAACTAGCCTGTACTAATCAATCATTATGTGTGTAATAAAAATGAATTATTGATTTTAAATTAACCAGTAGTATAAAGAATAAAAATTATAGTCACTTCATTCTGAAAGACCTGCAAGTTATGAAGACCATTCAATCCTCAGAATTAATTAAGCCTTTAACATTATTGCTGAACTGAAAGAAATTTACATCACTACCAAAATATCAGTTCATTCCCAATGTTTAATATCTAGAGGTCAATGAATTCAGCGTATAAACAAAGGATAACAACTGCACAGAACTATATCTTTAATTAATGCATTTCTTCTCCTCATAGGTCTCATGGCTTCAAATAAATCACCTACAACCAGAAAGATTGGATACTCTGGGTAGTTCATTATTTCATTAATGTACCCAGAAATTAACTGACAAGTGATGAAATTTGAGTGGAACATGGCTAACTAGATCTATTAATCTTTCTCAATGTCTCATACACTCTAGCAGATGTAAAAAGTGACAGGTTTAAAAATTGACAGGAGGGTGAAATAACATAACCAAAATCAGCATTTATTCAATGTAATTCACCATCAATTAGCTGCAGTTAAGTTTCTGGTTACTATTCTTTGTTCCAGCCTATTTTTCTTCTGTTCCTTCAGTTCACCCACCACCCACATAGATCAAAATTATGCGGTCTCCCTGTTGGCAGGTTTGCAAGTGAAGAGCACCTATAAAAGTCCTTGAATGGTCTTCTCAACATTCTTATGACTGTCCTTGTTCTGTAGGAAATTTTTACATGTGACAACTGAGATCTAAGGCAGGCTACCACATCTTGGCCAGTTGAGGTTCTGAAATGACCTTACTGGTTTTTTGTTTTGGTCAGACCCTGGTCTCTTCATCAAGATTCCTATCCCCTCTCCCCAGCCACCCAGGGCTCATTTCCTCTCTCCACCCCTGCACTTAACTGACCATGGAGACCAGAACTTAGACTACAAGCAGTTCCCAGATTCTGAGATAAAACAAGGAACTGCAGATGATGGAAATCTGAAACAAAAAGTGCTGGATGAACTCAGTAGGTCTAAACAGAAAAAAAAAAGTTCTCAAGTTTTGAGTCCAGTGACCCTTCATCAGTGGTTGGTGCCAGAAAACTGGAAATTTGAAATGGATGTAAGGCATCACAAGAATCATGGATATAATTGGGAAGGGACTGGACAAGGAGAGAAAAAGTCAAGTCAAGATAGGAAGAGATAAATTCCCTGGGACAGGAACAGTGAGTGTAAAAGTAAGCTTGTCTGGGCAGTCCTATTTGTGGATTTTGGGAAACAGGTATAAGTGGGCTGTATGGAGTTGGGGGTCTATTAGGTGGGGGGCTGTCGGAAGGACATCCCAGGTGAGATAAGGTTAATGAAGGTCATGGATACAGTAGCTTGATGTTTAATAGTGAGTTCATGGTCCTGGGGAGATATCTGAGGTGTCCAAGAATTAATAAAGGTTCACTGGACTTGAATCGCCACTCTGTTGTTCTCTCTACAGATGCTATTAGACCTGTTGAATTTCCACAGCACTTTCTGTTTATGTCCCAGATTTTTGTCCTGACTGCTGCTACTATTGGTATTGCTGGCCAGCAGCTCTCTGAGGGTTGTGAGATGACTATAGGTTGGAAATCCAGTCTCAAGCCAAGTAAGGGTTTTGTTTTTGGAGACAGCAAAGGGCTGTCTCATCTTACGAAGGACAATTCAATGAAGGCAGAAGGTAAGTGGGGTTGGGGGTGAAGAAAAGAATGAGAGCATCACTATGTATTGCAGTCAGAGTTCAGAGATTAGCCAGCAGAGCAGTACGACTGTTGACTCACTCGTTCCCTTTGCAACTATCACAAAGGCATATTGCATTAACAGTCATTGTTTTACACTTAAAGTTGCATTAAAAAGTACTGAATCTATCCAGCCAATTTCTTTCTGGGTTACAGAACCTACAAACTCAGTATATAAAAAAGAAACCTCAGGCTAAAGTATCATATGGAGAGGTGTGGTGTAGTGGCACTGTCACTGGTCTAGCAATCCAGAAACTCAGCAAAATATTCAGGAGGCATGGATTGCTTCCGACCTGGACAGATGGTGAAATTTGAATTCAGTATAAATCTGGAATGAAAAACTAGCCTAACAATGGCTATATAATCATTGTCAATTATCATGAAAATGCATATGCTTAATTAATACCATCCTTATTTGGTCTGGTCTACATGTAACCTCAGAAGCCCACAACGTGGCTGACTCTTAACTACCTAATTAATATTGGGATGGACATTAAATGCTGGACTAGTCAGCAATGTTCACATCCGATGTGTGAATTAAAATATGATCAAAACATAACTTTTTGCAGAGCATAATAATTGTATTAAATTTATTTGTCACCAGTTTGTCAACCCCAGACCCAATCTTAAATGAAGGGTTACTAACTTGAGTATTTCTGAAATATTATCTCCAAGAGATTTCAGAAGAACCCTAAACTGTTTACATTGAGACCTTTGAGATGTTTGTGATTGATGACTTCAGAGTGTTCAAACCAATGAGGTTTCAGCTGAAGAGTGTAGCCCTTTGACTATCCTCAGAGCAGCTTGACCCAGCTTACTCTCTACAACTTTGACAGGCATTAGTAGATAGGGTAGCTAGGGTACAAATGTTCTGGAAGATGGCATAAACTACTCCCAGACCATGACTTTCAACATCAAGCGACTGTGTCCATGACCATCACTAACCTGATCTCACTTGGGGATCTACCACCACCCACCAGCCCCTCCCCCCCCCCACCATCCCCCACAACAGCCTACCACTTTACAGGCCCCAAACCCACACAGCCGGCTTCTACCTTCCTCTGAAAAATCCACAAACAGGACTGCTTGGGTAGACCTATTGTTGCAGTTTGTCCATGCACCAGGGAATTAATCTTTTCCTATCATGACTCAACTTTTTCCCCCTTGTCTAGTCTCTTCCCACTTACATCCATGATTCTTCAGATGCTTCACAGCAGTTTCCAATGTTCCAGTTGCCTAACTTACCTAACTGTCACTGAGGCTGAAGGTTGTAAGCTGCACAGCACATCTAAGTGATAGTTTGAAATCACCTACTATTTGATGCACTGATCCCTTTAAAGAGGTGGAGAGAATTCACATGGCAACCATTTGACCTTCCACTAAAACTCCAAAGGTTGGTAACATTGTTTCCTGTTATGAGGACCCCATTGTCCTGCCACACACTCCAAAGTAGATTACAATGTGGTGATGGTATTTGACATAATAATGTTGACATAGATAATGCCACCATATTTTCAACAATTGCTCTATAACATTTTGGCATACCTTTCAGTAACTTGCACAACTTCTTGTGTGAAGCACCTTTCGTAGTTAGTCTCCAAACGGAATGCAGTGAATCAAGAAGCCCACTCACCACCACCTACCCAAGGGGAACTAGAGATGGATAATAAATGCTGGCCCAGCTAGTGATACCCACATCCCATGAGAGACTAAAAAATGCCTATATCTCTATACACCTCAGCAATGTTAGAAGAACTTTGCCCCTGGCAAGCTCTCATTTGAAATTTCCATTCTCTCACTCATAATAATGATGTAACACATGCAGACACTGGTTGTTATTCTTTAACCCACCCAGGGTGCCAATCTCTGTGATGGTGCTCAGGAATGATGCAGTGCATCATAGTACCTCCATAGAAGGATTTTTTCCTTCTGAGTTAAATTCATATGGAGGTCCCTGTTGTTGTGAAGGACCTAGTGGAAAGAGAAAATGTACAAAAATTAGATTGACACTGATAAGCTGAGCAATAGTAGGCACCGACATGGGCCCCAGATATACCTGCCTCTTTGTCAGGTACATGGAACAGTCCATCTTCCGCAGTTACTCCGGCACCATTCCCTACCTTTCCTCTGCTACTTCGATGACTGTGTTGGCACCGTCTTGTGCTCCCACAAGGAGACTGAACAGTTAATCAATTTCAAGAACACCTCCCATCCTGACCTCAAGTCACTTGGGCCATTTCAGACACCTCCCTCCCCTTCTTGGACCTCACCATCTCTGTTTCCGACGACTGACTCAACACCAACATCTACTTCAAACCCACCGACTTCCACAGCTACCTTGAGTACACCTCCTCCCATCCCCTCTCCTGTAAAAATACTATCCCTTACTGCCAATTCCTCCGCCTCTGCCGCATCTGTTCCCAGGAGAATCAATTCCACTCCAGAACATCCCAGGTGGCTTCGTACTTCAAGGACTGCAATTTCCCCTCCCATGGTCAACAATGCCCTCTAGCACATCTCCTCTGCTTCCCGCACTTCCGCCCTTGAACACCACCCCTCCAACCACAATAAGGATAGAACCCTCTTGTGCTCACCTTACCCCACCAATCTCCAGAAATAATGCATCATCCTCTGTCATTTCTGCCACCTAGAGTCAGACCCCATCACCAGATATATATAGCATTCCCCACTCCATTCAGTATTCCACAGAGACCATTCCCTCCGGAACTCCCTCATTATGTCCACACCTCCACCAACTCATCCTCCACTCCTGGCACTGCAAAAGGCGTAAAACCTGTGCCCACCCCTTTCCCCTCACCTCCATCTGAGCCACTAAAGGATCCTTCAACATTTTCCTGCCCCTCCAATCACCTCATCTACTGTGTCCATTGCTTTCATTGTGGTCTCCTCTACATTGGGGAGACAGGATGTCAACTTGTGGAATGTTTCAGAGAACATCTCTGGGACACACTCACTAAACAACCCCACCAATCAGTGGCTGACCACTTCACTCCCACTCCCACTTCGCCAAGGACATACAAGTCCTGGGCCTCCTCCACTGCCAAATCCTCGCCACCCGATGACTGGAGGAAGAACACCTCATCTTCTGCCTTGGGACCCTCCAAACACAAGGAATCAAGGAATTTGTGTTGCAGATGTTTCATCCCCTGTCTAGGTGACATCCTCAGTGCTTGGGAGCCTCCTGTGAAGCGCTTCTGTGATCTTTCCTCCGGCATTTGTAGTGGTTTGAATCTGCTGCTTCCGGTTGTCAGTTCCAGCTGTCCGTTGCAGTGGCCAGTATATTGGGTCCAGGTCGATGTGCTTATTGATTGAATCTGTGGATGAATGCCATGCCTCTAGGAATTCCCTGGCTGTTCTCTGTTTGGCTTGTCCTATAATAGTAGTGTTGTCCCAGTCGAATTCATGTTGCTCGTAATCTGTGTGTGTGGCTACTAATGATAACTAAGGATACACACACGCAGATGACAAGCAACAAGATCCCTTACCAGCCTAAAACCCATTCCAGGTTCAAATCAAAGACTTACTCTCAGATCTACTTCAATATAACTCTGTAATACACCAGTAGGAATGAGCCAGAACAGCTCCAGCTGGTTCATGCTTTGATTTCTCTGTTGGATACCACTTGCCTTAATTTGAGGTCGATCGCAAGGAGCCCAGCTGTGAATGGGCAGTCATTCTGAGGTGAGGCATGGTGATAAATGCATATTGTAATTCACTCTGTGCAGTAGATGAGTATCAAAATGCGAAGCAGTACTGAGTCCCATGTTCCTAGTGCTCTTCACACTAGCTTATTCTAGTGTTCTAGATTATTTAAATAGCACATGCAAAATTATTATTGTAGTTTATGTGTAAAAGTATACATAATCAGTTTATTTGAAATGCAGTACTAGTTATATTTTTTAATTAAGCTGTGCTTTTATCCTAAGATTCTAAACTATTAAAATAATGGAAATAAAGGATATATTTGATGTACTTGGTATGATTTAAAATGAAGGAAAGCACATTTGTATCGTTTTGTGGTTTATGCAAATTACGCTATTAAAAATCTAAGATATGGGCCAATTTATGATGTTGGTCTTGGACACTGGTTTAAGCACATGCTAAATTCCATTCATGCTACTGATATGAAGGAATTAATAATGTTTTTAAATTTTGAAATAGTTGCTTCATCGCTATGCCCAGCTCAGTCCTATTATTGCAGCAAAGAACACTGGTAGAATTTTAATTTTGTTCCTCAGTAATGCACATTTCAATTCTTATAGTAGCAATTTGCTGTGCTACTTAGACCAAATCTTTGGTTAGACTCCACAGTCACTTGTCAGGAACACTAACATGGCTGCATTAGTTCTGTTTACATGGCAAATGGACTCAGTACTCAAATCAACTGCATTTAGGTTAACTCAATACATTCTGCTTTGATCCCCTGCTCATTGGGGAATTCTTTGAAAGGGCAGAATGAATATTTGAAATGGTATCTGTAAACAATATATGGAATGGACTGTGATAATCACAAATTTCTTTCTGTTGTTGTCCAAGATTTTAACTCAATTCAACCAGTGGGGGCAATTTTTACATGTGTTGTGAGAACTTTAGCTTGACATTGCCAACAAAAATTGGTATCAGTCATTACGCAACCAGCTGTCATGAGTAAAGCAGTAAAAATTTCAAAATACACATTCATGTCAAGAACATGCTGACAAACATCAGATTTTATGTGTATTTTAACATTACCAGAAAATCTTTCTATCACGCCAACCAGATAGGTTACAATCTCACCTAGCTATTGTTAACGAGCAATGGTTATATAAAGAGGAGTTCATCAGAAGACTTTGTGCAATAAGCAAATTAATCAATTTAAACTTCAAAGACTATATAAATCATGTTATACTGTGATTCGTGTGATTATATAATTTCATCATAAAAAGGAAGTTCTGAGAAATGTTCAAAGCTATTTTCCTTCTCTCTTTTTTTTAGCCCATATTTATGTTTTACTTTGTGTATTAGCTTTCATTAGTTATATGGCATCTAATATGATATAGTTCAGTGCCATAGATTCAAATTGTGAAGCAAATAATACTTTTATTTCTCCAGATTACATTTTCCTGATGGTAGCAACTGCAGTGCCTGAATTCTGAGTGAGTAATAAAACAGTTTTGCTGCTGGCATTTAACATCGAAGGTAATGATGTACTAAAAGGGCAGAGAAGAGTAATTGCAGATTTATGTACCATGTTCACATTTTTTTCCAAAACCAGCAGAATTTTCCAAGCTGCCCCGATTTTTTTAAAAGGCATTTTTCCTCTTAATATTTTACATACTGGCAGGATCTTCTGCATCCTCTGGCTTTGAACTTGGAGGTGGATATCAACTCAGATCAAGAGGGCCTGTCACAATGCAACAATTAAAACCGCCAGCTTGTCACTTTCTGACTATAGGGAGTTGTCCCTCAATATACCCCATGGGGACAGAGAAGTGGCAATTGACAGTCACCATCTGCCTTTGCTGCTGACCTCCCTACACCCTTCTCCAAGCACTCCACACCCCATGAAACCCTGTTGTCCAAATGCCTTTGTCCTGGGTCACTCCATAATACTGGGACTTCAGTGCCTGTCCTTCCAGCAAAAGTCACAGCCTCTGCAATGGCACTGTTGAGCAAAGGAGCTACCATCCTCTGATTGGCAAAACTTCAAACTTGATGCTTGATTCCTGGAAAAGACCCACTAATAGCCTCAGCATAGCCTAATAGGCTTGAGATTGGTGGGCCTTCTTGAAACAACGCAACATAGTTCTCTCACTGGCTCCAGCCCACAGATAAGACCAGCAAGCCTCAATAAGGTTTCACTTATAGATGTGAGCAGTATGTTCAAAAGAAAAGGTGATCCAGAAATCGAAACCTAGCCATCATTTCCACTTCCAACAAAATATTGTCTGTCAATCTTTCAGTAATTTGCCAGTATAAGATATATATTGCTGGACTAAATTAAATTAAATTAAATTGCGGACAAATTATCGTAAATAGTCACATAAACCTGAATTCTCTTGTGTTTAGCGCTGGAAATGTGTTGCTGGAAAAGCGCAGCAGGTCAGGCAGCATCCAGGGAACAGGAGAATCGACATTTCGGGCATAAGCCCTTCTTCATTCCTGAATGAAGAAGGGCTTATGCCCGAAACGTCGATTCTCCTGTTCCCTGGATGCTGCCTGACCTGCTGCGCTTTTCCAGCAACACATTTCCAGCTCTGATCTCCAGCATCTGCAGACCTCACTTTCTTCTCTTGTGTTTAGGCAGTTGAAGAATTAAATAACTGAGTTATTTAGAATAATTAAGGGATTTCACAGTGAGAAGATTTTCTATCCAATATTCAGCTCTGTTCTGGGCATAGGAATGTTGAAGAGAGTCAGATGTTTTATTTCGTAAGTTCAAGAGAAGGAGACGCTGTTAAAATCTGGTTCACAGAAACAATAAAATATCTGTTACTGTCTCCAAAAGTATACAATTGTTAATAAGATGTATCCAAATTGTACCACTCTTGACAAAAGGTGAGCCTTATCATAGGAAACTTCTATTACTCCTATAAAAATATCTTGTTTCATTCTTGAACCTGTCAATTTAAATTTGTATCAAAAGTATCCAAAGAAGATAAACAGCTTCACCTCAGAGCAGAGTAATATGTGGTGAATTAGAATAATACTCATATCATAATAAATCAATATAATATATAACTCGCTGTGAACAATGGCACAAAACATTTGGTTGTGTCTTGTGAAATGATCAAGCTACAGATTTAGAGAACGATGACTTTTAAGTTGTCAATTGCCTATGATCCTTTAGCTTTTCCCACAAGAAATCTATTTTAATAATTAGAACATTTTGCTAACTTTGTTTAAGAAATATAATGAAGCACAGAGATGTGCTCTAGAGTTGTGTTTGACTTCATAGTTTAACCCCAGTCTCTGGAGATGGCAATTCACAAGGGTAGCTGTTTTTCTGGCTCGCTCTGTCTGGGGTGTAATCTGATCATGGCCCATGCAAGGGGAGAATTTAACTGCAGTGAATTTCAGATATCATCAAGGCAGTTTGATCTATTGTGAAGCCAGATAATGCTGTTGCAAGCTTTAGAGGTTTGCTGGAACAATTTCTTTCCTTCACCTCAAAATTAATCTGTGCCCTCTAGTTCTGGATAACTCTGCCCCGGGGAGGAGACTTTGTCTGTTTATCCTATTCTTGCCCCTCATGACTTTATGGGCCTCTGTGGGGTCGCCCCTCAGCCTCCGACACTCCAGGGAAAAGAGCCCCATCTTATTCAAGCTCTCCCTATGGCTCGGGCCCTCCAATCCTGGCAACATCCTTGTGGATCTTTTCTGGGCCCTGTCAAATTTCACAACATCCTCCCAATGGGAAGGAGACCAGAATTGCTTTAAAAGGAACTGTTCACGTTTTAGTACTATCTCCTTGATGCCTCAATCTGATGTCCCTATGAAATAAATTATGCCACCTAATGTGTTTCTTAGTTATTTCGTTTGAACAGCATTAACTGATATGGCTGCAACTAATATTATGACAAGTATTTTTTTGTTACTGCATTTGAATAAGTGAAATTAACTGACCTTTATAGGACATCGATAGTCACAGGTGAAGTGCTGGAAGACTGGAGGTTGGTTAATGTGGTGCCACTGTTTAAGAAGGGTGGTAAGGTCAAGCCAGGGAACTATAGACCGGTGAGCCTGATGTGGGCAAGTTGTTGGAGGGAATCCTGAGGGACAGGATATATATGTATTTGGACAGGCAAGGACTGATTAGGTTTAGTCAATGTGGCTTTGTGTGTGGGAAATCATGACTCACAAACTTAATTGAGTTTTTTGAGGACGTAACAAAGAGGATTGATGAGGGCAGAGCAGTAGACGTGATCTATATGGACTTCAGTAAGGCGTTTGACAAGGTTCCCCATGGGAGACTGATGAGCAAGGTTAGCTCTCACGGAATACAGGGAGAACTAGCCATTTGGATACAGAACTGGCTCAAAGGTAGAAGACAGAGGGTGGTGGTGGAGGGTTGTTTTTCAGACTGGAGGCCTGTGACCAGTAGAGTGCCACAAGGATCAGTGCTGGGTCCTCTACTTTTTGTTATTTACATAAATGATTTCGATGTGAGCATAAGAGGTACAGATAGTAAGTTTGCAGATGACACCAAAATTGGAGGTGAAGTGGATAGCGAAGAGGGGTACCTCAGATTACAACAGGATCTGGACCAGATGGGCCAATGGGCTGAGAAGTGGCAGATGGAGTTTAATTCAGAAAAATGCGAGGTGCTGCAGTTTGGGAAAGCAAATCTTAGCAGGACTTATACGCTTCATGATAAGGTCCAAGGGAGTGTTGCTGAACAAAGAGACCTTGGAGTGCAGGTTCATAGCTCCTTGAAAGTGGAGTTGCAGGTAGATAGGAGAGTGAAGAAGGCATTTGGTATGCTTTCCTTTATTGGTCAGAGTATTGAGTACAGGAGTTGGGAGGTCATGTTGCGGCTGTACAGGACGTTGGTTAGGCCACTGTTGGAATATTGCATGCAATTATGGTCTCCTTCCTATCGGAAAGATGTTGTGAAACTTGAAAGAGTTCAGAAAAGATTTATAAGCATGTTGCCGGGGTTGGAGGATTTGAACTATAAGGAGAGGCTTAACAGGCTGGGGCTGTTATCCCTGGAGTGTTGGAGGCTGAGGGGTGACTTTATAGAGGTTTACAAAATTATCGGAGGCTGAGGGGTGACCTTCTAGAGGTTTACAAAATTATGAGGGGCATGGATACGATAAATAGACCAAGTCTTTTCTCTGGGATCGGGGAGTCCAGAACTAGAGGGCATAGGTTTAGGGTGAGAGGGGAAAGTTAAAAAAGAGACCTATGGGGCAACTTTTTCACACAGAGAGCGGTATGTGTGTGGAATGAGCTGCCAGCGGAAGTGGTGGAAGCTGGTACAATTGCAACATTTAAGAGGCATTTGGATAGGTATATGAATAGGAAGGGATTGGATGGATATGGGCCAGGTGCTGGCAGGTGGGACTAGATTGGGTTGGGATATCTGGTCGGAATGAACATGTTGGACCGAAGGGTCTGTTTCCATGCTGTACATCTCTATGACTCTATGATTCTATCTACCTGTGTGTTCAATAAATTACTTCAAATGAGCCTCATGTTAACAAGTCAGTCAGAATTATGTTTACATACATGGGACAGGCATGTTACAGGCATGTTCCTAATCTTACATTGTTGTGGAGGACATACAGTCATAGAGTCATAGAGATGTACAGCATGGAAACAAGCCCTTCGGTCCAACACGTCCATGCTGACCAGATATCCTAAACTAATCTAGTCCTAATTGCCAGAACTTAGCCCATATCTCTCCAAACCCTTCTATTTATATACCCATTCAGATGCCTTTTAAATGTTGTAATTGTATCAGCCTCCACCACTTCCTCTGGTAGATCATTCCAAATACACATTACCCTCTGTGTGAAAACGTTGCCCTTTAGGTCCCTTTTAATTTTTCCCCTCACCCTAAACCTATGCCTCTAGTTCTGGACTTGCCCACCCCAGGGAAAATATCTTATCTATTTATCGTATCCATGTTTCCATAATTTTGTAAACCTCTATAAGTCACCCCTCAGCCTGTGACACTCCAGGGAAAACAGCTCCAGCCTATTCAGCCTCTTCCTATAGCTCAAAGCCTCCAACCCTGGCAACATCTTTGTAAATCTTTTCTGAACCCTTTCAAGGCCTTATTGAGTTGAAGAAAGTCGGGTGTCATAGTAATGGAGGCTCTGTCACGGAGCCAGAAGCTCTGGATTTGAGTCCCATTTCAGTACTTGATGATCAAAGAAGATATGTTCATGATTCAGACAAACAGGGTAAATATCAACTTGTAAGTCCTCCCCAAAAATACCAATTCCAGCTGGTAATAATGGAGAAGATTCCTGATCTGTCATGCAATGGCAAAAACAATTGATGGCTATGCCATCACTGTCCATAATTCTGATCTAAAAATGCATCATGCTACAATAATTCTTTGGGGAGCAGATTGGCTCAGTCAGCTTGATCTGTGTGACTGGTGCCAACAGCACAGGGTATCACCTCCATGCCAGTTGGGCTGTATTTGGGACCTGTCTCCTTACCTTATCCATGGTGAAGATCGCCACACTATAGATTCAGCCTATTTTTGGACAGACAACTAAATAAGAGAAATGACCTTTACTGGGCTAAAATAATATTCATCAAGTGATATACAGTGCTTGTTACGCATTTTTAAAGAGTCATTTAAGGTAGTGAACTCCTGGCTAACTATTTATCAAAAACAGTAAAAGCAAAGTTCTGTGAATGGTGGACATCAGAAATAAATCTGAAAAAAAATAGCAAGTGTTGGGGATTCTCAGTAGCTCTTGGAGCATGTGTGGAGAAAGAAACAGAGCTTAAGGCAGCACAGTGGCTCAATGGTTCGCAATACTGCCTCAGTGCCAGTGATCTGGATTCAATTCCAGCCCTGGGCAACTGTCCATGTGGAGTTTGCACATTCTCACTGCATCTGCATGGGTTTCCTCCGGGTGTACTGATTCCTTCCCACAGTCCAAAGATGTGCAGGTTAGGAGAATTGGCCATGCTAAATTGCCCATAATATCCAAAGATATGCAGGCTAGGTGGGTTAGCCATGGGAAATGCAGGATTACAGGGAGAAGATAGGGAGGTGGGATACTCTTTGGAGGATCTGTGTCAACTTGATGGGCTGAATGACCTGCTTTCACACTATAGGGATTCTCATGTTTCAAGTCCAATATGGCTCTTCTTCAGAACATAAAAAGGTATATTAGACTCAAACATTAACACTACTTCTCTCTCCTCAGTTGCTGCCAGACCTGCGGCATATCTCTGGCACTATTTGATTTCCTTTTTAAAGTGTTGAGTTTTGTTCTCACAATTCAAGCAACTTCAGAGCTGAGGAGCCCAAGATTTCTCACTATTTGATCACTGAACTACTGACAAACACTTTCAGATCATGCACATAACAAAAACTGCATAAATCAAAATAAATGGCTTTCCACGCTGTCACAATGTCCAAACAATGCCTTCAATTGCTCTAGCATAACGGTTTCAATTCCCATTTCAACTATTTTGAGATCTCGATATATTACATTGCAAATTTAGTATTACATTCTTGGTTGTATTGTGTCATACACACTTGCCCACAAAAACATGGCTTGTGTTGTACTGTATTTGCCGAAGGATTTTTACAGTAAGCAGACAGATTTACATCCATTAAAACTGGCTGAAGGTTAATTAAAGGTCCCAACCAATGTTAATTCATTGTAACACCCAATCACCAAAAATATTGCAGTATTTATCATCCTGATTACCTTACTGGGGGATCAGTGCATGTTAATTGCTTATGAAAAAAACTAGCAAATAAATCTTAAAAACTAAGGAATTATTGATAGTCCTTTGAAGCTCAGCAGTAACTTCCATGCATGGAATATCACACCAGTGATTGCACATGTTATTGTTCCATCACAAAGCATATTAGACATGAATGACATTGTTGAGTGTAAATTATCAAGTGTTCTTCAGCAATAGAATAAATGAAAAATCTTATTAACTAGTTTGATATTCAAAACTATGAAATGGTGAATTAATGATGAAAGCAATTCCAGAGCCACAGTCCAGTAGGTTTCAAATGCCACTGGCAGCCAACGGAACAGAAAAATTGGGTTGCATTTAGAACAGGTGGCCAATTTCCTATCACCTTTTTTTTCACCCTTGCTAAAGTTGAATTTGATCCTCTCAAAGATTTAATCATCATTTTCCACCAACATGTAATGTCACTTGCCCTTCATTGACAATTTTTGCTCAAGCTGTTAAACAAAGCATCGAGGAACTGCAGACTGCTCTATTTTATAGGAGATGAGTTTGACAGGATTGGTACAGAAGCATATTACCTGCTGTTCAGTGAAGACAGAAATAATTGCTATGGTCATTATGTCTACTAACTAATGCATTCAATAAGAATTCATTTATGATTTTGCAAACACATAGTAACCAGAGGAAATCTTTCCTCACAGAATGGTTTCAAAAACACATCTGAGTGAAGAAGCAGAGTAGTAAAGAACACAAATAGGAACAAATTATCAGCAAATAGTTTATATCATTATTCCTTAATGGTGCATAAAACACAGATGCTGAGATATTATTCCAGTTACGTAATGTTTATATATGCAATATATATTTGAGCATAGTGAAAATTACAATGAAGTCCGTAGAGTGAAGCAGAATTTTGCAATGTTCATGGACAATGTACAATTTTTAGCTTTTCCTATGTACTGCAGTTCATATTGCTCTAAGTCTGGTTCAAACCTCTAGATAATTCATTTTGGTTATCAACCATTTCACTGGAACTAACAACAAGAAACAGACTTTTATTATTTTGCTCTAGTTGTCAGGTTTTCCCAGTTGCCTAATACCCTGGTGGAAATTCTGAAACAGAATCTTGGCAATTTTAGCAGCTATAAACTTCTTTCTGCATTCTCATTAATCACTTCTCTGCCAACTGGTATCTTACCTGCAGATGTAATTTGTCTTGCAGGTATCAGCCAAAGACAAGCAATTTGGCTTTTCATCATCCTGGTAAGAGCAAATAGGCACAATCATCTGTCGTCGTCGTTCTATGCAAGCCATATCCCGACAGGAACAGAACAGCATGCCATAGGTGTATTTTGCAGGAACACGGTCAAAGAATTGTCGCAGGGCTCTGTGGCACTTTCTTCGGTTGCAGATCTCTGATGCAGAAACACGGGCTGTGCAGGGCGAGATGTACATCGATCGGAATTTTTTGCAGTTATCATTCAGGTTGCAAGCTTTGGCACCATCCAAACAACTGTTTCCCTTTGAACCTATGCGTTCTGCACCTGATACAAAAGAAATTGCATATCACAGATATTGTAATAACTTCTTTATAATGATGTTCCCTTACATGTTTGGGATGCTACTTACCTATAAGGAAAATAGCTTTCAATACTTTATAATGAAACTTGATTAAATCTTGGGTTGTAATGAAGACAACTGTATGATCACTATAGAGGTAAACACACAATATTAATCTTTGGAATGAAATCTTTGATGAGTATTTAAGAGTAATTTCAAAACATTTTGAAAGTACTTTCAGTGTTCAAGTCTTCTTCCTGTCTAATTGTTTCCTCTTGTTGCCACTGGCCCAATTGCATCTGTCCACTCAGGTGTAATGATTTACTTGAGAAGTACAGCTCCAAAAAAAACAGATTAAATAAAGTCAATTTAACTTGCTGTCCACATAATTGGATGTCTACCTAAAAATCAGCAAGAGAACTTGAAAAAAAATGATTTGGTTGATTGGGTGCATTGTCAGGATGCTATAAAATAAATGTGTGAAGGGTGACCACTATATTGGCATCAGGAACAATTTACCCAAAGCTTAGAAATCTTTTGTAAGTTTTTCATCTCTTAAAGCGTCGCACATTTAAACAAAATTCTTGCCATTACTTGCCATTTTCGAAAGCTTGAAATTTAACTTGAAGATCAGTAGCCCATTTAAAGATAGTTAATGTTCTTAGTGGTATTGGAAGCAGGGTCAGTAATAACTTTCAAAAGAGCCTAGAAAGAGAAAAGTGATCAGGCAATAGGAGAAGATCGGGCAATAGCGGAAGAATCAGGATTAATTGGAAAACTCCTCTGTCCTGTATGATTCCATGATGACTCCTGAAGTCACACCATTTGAACAGCAGAATAAGCAATAATTTTAGTTTGCTCTGGCTTTTTGTGGTACTTAGATTAGGACACTATGCCCAGTCAGTGCAATGTCCCAGTCACCAACAGGACTAATATTTGATCCTGAAACCTTGCAATTTAAAAATTGTGAGACGATTGTTGATTCTTCTGGTTAAGATAGATTTTGTGATTTTGTGTTCTTGAGCTTTGTGTGATAGGATTACATGTCTGGAATTGACAAAGAAGGTCAGTTGGCGTTACAGTAGTTTGCATCTGTTAAAACTAGTGGTTGTCAGCACAGGGACAATGAGCTGATCAGCAGTTCCTCTGCTGTTCCATTTTGTGATTCTAATAAATGACTGGTTAATATATTTAGGATGAGGTTGCCTAAAACAAAATTGGGAATAGTATAGGGTTTTATCTTGTTTGAGATTAAATACTTGTGGGTTGCTTAAAATAAGCAGATTGCTGTCATTGATATCTTTCTGGCTGCAAGCACAATTCATCATGTATTTCTTTAGATTTCAAACATTGTCACCTTATGCAGCTATCTTTGGCTGAGTAATACTTTGTGGCAATATCTCTCTATTTGATAAAGTCATACTCTATACAGCAGATCACAATCATACTGAGATCTTTGTAAAAGTATCCTGGAGCAAGACCATGAGCTGGCACAGTTAGGACCTTTATTTTAAGTTCTGCTAACCTCTATGAAGAGAGTTTGTCGATAATGTGGTTGTTCTTGTTTGGAAAAAAAAAGATATATCCAGTGTTCCTGGGCCCACAAGTAATTTCAAAGCATTAATTTGAATTAATGGTCATAAAATGTGATAGATGTCATCAGTGTAGTGGGTATTCACATGCATGATTCTGTAATATCATTCTTATCACTGAATCATTGGGTGACTCTGTGCTGAACTACTCAGAGTCCGTCAACAGCACTCCCAAGCTTGTTCCCAGCATTTTCCCTTTTTCATGTTTGAAAATTGTTGCAATTTCCACAAAAGAATTAAGAGAGAGGTTGAACGAGACCTATGAAAGAGAGGGGGATGTATTGTTGAAGTGGGGCCAGTATGGTACAGGAGGAGCGCACTTGTAATAACTCAGTCAAATGCTTCATTGTAGTTATTACTGCTTTAGACTTGACTCCAAGATATCACCTTGGGGTCTTAACTACCATTTCGGTTTGCCCTGTGCTCCACTGTTGTGTGTGCAGGGGCCAGTTTTCAAATAGTTCAAGAAAGGTGTAATGTTGACAGAAATTGAAAGCTTCTTGATTTATTTATCAAATTTCAGCAATTCATTTGAAGACTGGTATCTAGATCACTCATTGTTTGGAGTAATGAGTGCATCACAGATGGTACACAGTCTGGTGGCTTTGTGCCTGTCCTACAAATAGTGCTGGACTCTAGTTTGCTTATTTATGTATCCTTAAGCCTATTTAAGATATGTGTTTACAGGCATGTATGACAATTGCATTAGGTGGCATTTGAGCATCAATAGAGAATTTGAGTTGTGACATCCGATCCCCACCAACCCAATTTTACATTACTGACTGTCCAATTAAGATGGAAATGCACAGGAATTTCTTCTCAAGACGGTCATGAATTCCTAGTCCAGAGAGCTGTAGTGGCGGAATCATTGAACATACTCAAATTTGATACACAGATTCTTGAACTGTAGGTGAGTCAAGAATTATGGGGAATAGCCAAGGATTCAGGATGAAGTTCAGATCAGCCAAGTTGTTTTCATTGATAAAGCAGGTACTAGGTGCCATATGACTGTCTCTTGGTCCTATCTCTTATTTTCTTATGTTTTTCACCTAGGAAATATGCAACGAGCAGGTAAAAACTTCTCCTAATAGCCATAACCTCACCTGCCTCTACACTTCAATGTAATAGGTCCTATAGTGTTATTTAAAGTCAAACAGAGGAACTTTCATTGTCTCTTGGATGACATTTATTTATCAATGAACAAAACCAAAATGGATCAACTCAGCACTGCTGGGATACTGCTGAGTACAAATTGGCTGATGTGCTTTCCTACTGAACAACAGGGAGCACACTTCAAAAGTAATTCATTGATTGTGAAGGTCTTGTAATAGAAGTTCATTTCTTTTTCCTCTCTGTGGTCACAGACCAGCTATATGAAAGAGTAGAATCAAGAGTTGGGACATTTATAGATACACATACGCCATCAATAACACTTTAGGGAAACCTATACAGAAAACAGAAATGCCGAGCTTTTTTTCACTGCTAGCTGGTTTCCATGGAGAAATTAGGGTTGCAGTTTGTTCTGGCAAAAAAAAATGTGCTGCAGCTGCTTGATGCCGCTGGCACTCCTGGTTGTGAGATTTTGACAGCTATCTTCTATTGTTATTTAGAAAGGAAACAGTAGAATAAAAATTCACAGTTGTCTTCACCTCAACAGTCACTGACAGTGTTGTTCCCGTACTGGGATTAGTTTGAAGCTCTGATTGTAGAAGACTGCATATTGCTGTCACTGTTTCGTGATCCATAGCCTCATAAGATAAATCATTTCTAACAAGCTAAGGGAACTGATCCTTGGTCTCTACACACAGATAATTGGGTGAGGGCAGGTGTAGATCATGAACAAAGATCATGTTGCTTGAGAGCCTCTGCTGCTTCCTCTAGAACCAGCAAATAAAGCGGCAAACCAAGAAATCTTATGTTTAGAGGTGTTGTACTGTCACATTAAATTGCAGTTGACATTCATGCATAGATGAAAGGCATGAACCTGATTAACAAAACAAAACACAGATACAACATGCTTAAAAAGCAGCGCAAAAACCTAAAGGAAGGAACAAGTGCAAGCAAAAAGCTAATTTGATAATTCAACAAACACAATAACTTGTGAAAGTACAGTCCAATGCTATAAGACAATAAGAAAACCAACACATTGCAGTCTCCTGGCATTGTAATTTATTTTTTGAAATATTTTTGCTCAGCAAAATACTATTTGTGTCTCTCATGTCCTTTGTTTTGTTGCATGATAACTTAATGAATTTAGCAGCCTATTGATCTAAATAATGTACACATATTGGCTGTCCCATACTGGATGTGATTTGGAGATGCCGGTGTTGGACTGGGGTGTACAAAGTTAACAATCACACAATGCCAGGTTATAGTCCAACAGGTTAATTTGGAAGCACTAGCTTTCGGAGCGCTGGTCCCTCATCAGGACAACTACCGCATGTTACAAAGATTTTCATGGAATTGAAAAGTTAATGCAACCTGCAATTATCACCGAAGATTAAGTGAGATATTTGGGAAAGTGAATTATTTTTTGCAAGTTGTTTTCTCTACCTTGGGCAAGTTTTGACTTTTCAATAAAATAATATCCATTTGATTTGGAAAGAAAACTATAAAAACATTTGATAGCGAAAAGAATACTATGATTTTGGTTTGCTGCTACAAAACATACGTTATGCTTTTTCCAATATTACTGAACAAGGTGCTATTTGCACAGTATTACCTTGGATTGGTTTTACAGCAGTCAACCCTAAAATATTCATTTACACCAAACTGACATTACAGACATGGAATTGCTCATGTTACTAATGTGAAAACAGAGGGAACCAAAGAAAAAATATGAATATATCAGAAATATACTCAGATGTCACAACTAGAGTACAAACTTTCAGTTTTTATGCTTTGCTAGATTTGGTAAATTAGTCCAACAATAGAATGTACTTCTCCGTGTTCTCAATTACTGCAACGAGGTCAAAGAGATGATACTTGTATTTTATTTGACTAAGGCTGAATTGCATCGGGTTTTTTTGGAGGATTTCTCACTGCAAGGCCTAACGGATATTTTTATCCTATTTTACCAATATTTCCTCATTAATTGACAATCATCCCAACCCCCAACGGTATCTCTCATGTCTGATTTCTGCCCCACCTTACCAGCTGGAATTTCCAGAACAGTAGATATCTACAAAATATTGACATCCCATGCACCTACAGTGTCTCTAAAAGCCTATGGTGCACACGGATAAGCCCAGTCAGTTCAGTGCTGCCTTGTATGGTTCCTGACATTTGCATTGGACATGGTAGGCAGGGAGACTTTGCTGTTCCATTTGCAGGCATGAACTTGGAGGTCCTGGTGGATGCAATGGTACCAACATGGGACGTTCTCTTCCTCCCAGGACAAGCAACAGAGGTTAAGACAACTAACCATACCAGCCTGGTCCAAGGCTGCCACCTGTCTCAGCTATCTGGAGGATTGCCCAGCAAGGTAGGAAGGCCAATGTCCTTCACCACTTTACCAGGGAAGGTGCCAAAATCTTCTTCCACACTTACTCTATCTGTGCTATTGTACTCAGCTTAAATCAAGCCTCATGCTCTTTCTCTTCTCTATTGCCTGCAACACCTTCCTTCACTTACTGTCACCCAATCCAACTCCTGAAAGCAAGAATCCTGCATACACGGTGTGCTGCCTACTCACTTTCTCAGGACATTTCTCAACCTGCAACTAAAGCAACAGCTGCACCATCATTTTCATCTCACATTCCAGGAGAAGTGAATGAGCAGTTAGAGGTACAGTCTGGTACAATCTGTGTGCTGGGTGCATGCCCCTGAGTGCACAGTGAGTGCAGCAGCATTACAATGACAGTTAGTAATGCAGTCCAAGGTATAGCATTGAAGGATAATGTAAGTCAATCAGAGATGTCCCCTTAGTGTTCTTGGAGGCTGGCAGATGTTGAATGCCAATGTCCGTAGATGTAGAGTGTGTGTGGCTGGTGCCCATGGAGTGTACCTGTGCTTGCTATCCAATGTAATGGCCATTCAGAGCAAGTGGTGAGTTGAATCCACCAAGCGCTAGCTCTGGCTTCCTTGTTGGGTTTTCTCAACATTGAGCTTGTTTGATAAGTTTGGTAAGATGGGAGACTGAATACTAATGTGGCGAGTTGCAGTGTTAACAAGACATTTGATTATCAATAATTACCATCAATTGGTTATTTGCCACTACCTGGCGAGAGTTTCACTGTGCCACTTGTGAAGAGCATAACAGATGGAGCAAGGTGACCTCAATGTGGAAGTTTGCTTCACAGGACTTGATATCTGATTTGCTACACATTTCACCATAGCCCACATTGCTCAGACTGCTGTAAGATTTTCCCCAAAGTGTTACTTTATAGCAAAGGTGACTGATATATGTGACATATCAAGAAGATATTCAAATCCTTTTGAGAGTTGCTGAATGGCAAGAAAAGTAATTTATAGAATGCAATAGTAGTAGATTTTGTAACAAGATAATTGCCTGTACCACAGGACAAATAGCAGTTTTAAATCAATTTCAAAGCCAGCATTGATAATATTTTGATGATTGTTTGACAGCAACGACTTGAGTACCGATGATAAAAAAAATCATTGCACTGATCAGGATAATTCACAAGAAACAGCAAACAAAAGATGAAACAATGTATATATTGTACAAGTACAGAATGTTGGGTGTTGGCAACAGGTAATCTAATTGGCAGAGATGTTACCATGGAGAATGCATTAGTTAATGATAATTGACAGATAATTGTCAAACTTTGCTTATGTTTTAAACAAGGCATGTTGACTCTGATCTATCAGGGCATTGTGCTGAAGCTCTCACTTATCTTGCAACATTGAAACAGGCAGCATGTGTGGACAAGTTCTTTCTATCTGCAAAGAACAAGCCCTGAGCATTAAGCCATGTAGCATCCAGTACATGCAGATATGTCATACCATGACATACTGACAACCTTAAATTCTTTGTCAGTGTAATCCTTTGCACACTCAGGATTACTTAGCAAATGTTTCCAATCATGGGAATCACATCTAATGCTAGATATTGTTGGACCAATCTGAATCAATCTGGCTTGTTTAAAATGTAAACAACTTGGCAGTTACCTGTCAGCCATCATTAATCAGTGGATTCTCCATTGCAATGCCTCTAATAATTAGAGTCTGCATGCCAACAGTCAGCACTGTCCTCTCAAATGTAAATATTGTCATCCTTTTACTTTGCAAACTGTCAGGGTGAGTGAAAGTTGAAAATATTTGACAAAATGGTTATTTATTGTTAATATTTTAATGGTAATATTATAGCAAGTCTAAAGATGGCAACTTAGAAATAAGAAAATCTCAGAAAATAAAAATTATTGGCTGACATACATCAATTTTCACTGTCTCGAAGAATGACCTTCCTGTATGGGAAAAGCAAATCTCCTAAAGTCTTACAAAATAACAGGGCTAATCTGTTGGTGAGTAATCTCCTTGTTAATATAGTAAGAATTAGTTTCCAAATTCAAGGAAGAATTGGTGTTGCAGGAATGTCCATTTAGAAATAGTTGTAATTTTTAAAAAGATGTAATTTGGCAGGAAGAAAGGGAGGAAACAATATAAAGAAAATGTTTCCATTATGAGGAGGATGTGGGAAGTGAGAAACCTGTACATTTGTGCAGCAAATTCTTTGAACTTGAGAGGACAGGCTGTTCAAATTTCATAAGGATCTTTGCCATTGTAGAGACACAGTACAAAAGCACAAAAGTTATGCTAACCTTTAATAATCACTGATTAGGCTTCAGCTGGAGCGCTATATCCAATATATGCCTATTTGAAGGATAGAAAACAATAAGGGTATGTGAAGGAGCAATTGAGTGGAATTAATTGGATAGCTCTTTCAACAAGCCAGCAAAGGTATGACAGACTTAATGGCTTCCTTCTGTAATGCAAGGTTGAATGATTCTAGGTTCTCTCACAAGAGAATATCAACAGACTACAGAGTGAGGGAAATAGATTTGTTTTTGTTTCTGACTCATTAACGGAGACTTCAGTTAGGTAAAAACAGTCCTGATGAAGGGCTTTTGCCCAAAACGTCGATTTTCCTGCTTCTCGGATGCTGCCTGAACTGCTGAGCTTTTCCAGCACCACTCTAATCCGGAGACTTCAGTTAGTCCAGTGGTAAGCAAACTTTCAGAACCAGGATTACATAAAATATACAAATGCTTGTAAACTCCTTGTTGGAATCTGTGCTCCTGATGAGGATTTTCTCTTGTAGTCCACTGGTGCAACATTCCTGCCATTTACCCCGGTTGAGCCTGACTACAGAAAAGAGATTGAATCTATAATGATTCTTGTCTGACTCAAAACCACACCCAGGTACACCATATTTATTTAATCAGACATGATAACAGGTAGATAATATCAAAATGATAAATCTTAATTACAATTTTTATTGTGTTTCTTTTACTTCCCTTGAATTTGTTTTGAAAACATTTATTTAATTTGTGAATTTGTGAATACTGATGACACCATAGTGAAGTAGTGGGGAACAATTGTATCCAATAATATATTAATTAATCCAGAATGCACAAAGCTGAGATGCCAAGATTGGAGAAATAGTGTGATTTTTAGGACAACTTATATCTATACAGCATCATTAATGTAATAAAATACTGCAAGGCATTTCAAATGAAATGATAAAACAAAATGTGACACCACACCAATATATAATGAGATCTATGAACATCAATTCAATTCCCTTATAATGCCACCCTAAGTCAATCTTCCCAACCTGCTTCCACATCTGTTTCAGTGTTTAGGGAACTTGAAAGCAACAAATAGGGTGGTAAGTGTGAAGTAGTGGGTGAGTTCTGAATAAATATAAATATAAAATAGCCACTAATAGAACTAATAAAGATTTTAGGAGAAATTTATTATTCTGGAAGTGTTAAATGGTGGAACTTGCTGCTACACGGAGTGATTGAAAGAGATAGCATTGGGATATTTAAGGAAAACATTGATGCATACAGGAGGGATAAAGCTATAGATGAGTTGGGAGGGGATGGCATGAGATCATGACAATGAAAAGAAGTTTGTCAGACTGGAGTAGGCCAAATGACCTATTTCTGTTCTGCAGATTCTATTGAATTTGAAAATAAAATATGAAAAGAGTAACAAAAGGTCTGCCTTAATTCATTGTTCTCATTAATTTTTAAGATCTATCTTGATGACAAAATCTATATGTTTCAACTCGTAACTACATTAAAGTCTAATTGCATTTTATTATAGTGCATAAGTAAATTTCCCCGCAAAATAATTAGTGGTACTAGGTAAGAATGGTTGATTCTTTATATTTTATTTGTGCAATAACCTGGATTATTATTAATTAGACATATACATGATTTACGTGAGAAGAATGGAGGAATCATACAATAAATTACAGCAGAAAACACATATGTAAAACTGCACAAGGGATCTTAAGTCTGTGATCTGGGTATTCCAGGAAACAGTAATAAAGTATAGTGGATTTAATTGGTACCTTTGGGTGTTTCTGTTATTCAGCAGCATTCCATTGAATCAGCAGTCTGCTTCATTATTGTGCATATACAAAATTAATTGCATTTCTTTCTACTAGTGCTATCATCCACCAGCAGGCAAAAGCTTGCTGTGAATTGCTGCTACAGCAAAAGCTATAATGCTGCAGATCTTACTGTCATTTCAGAGTCCCATTTAATATTATCATTTTTCAAATTTACGTTCCAATCCAATAATCTCTCAAGAATTTTGTATCAAATCAGATAAAACAAGGTCATGACTCGTGTAATTAAATCTCTAAGCATCTTTGTCTCTTCCAGTTGACATGGTAAAAATTACATTCAGTGTGTTTGCAGACTCTTGAGGATACTCTCGGCTGATCATATAAATGATTTCTTAGGTATTGAATTACAAAATGAAAAATGAAAAATCTGTTCAATTCTTTCTATATTAATAAGCAAGGACTCAGGATGCTGAGATGTAACAAAACACAAGCTATGTGTGCATCATGCAATGTCACTGAGATTCAAGCTTGGAAATTCATGTTAGTGGTATGAACGGACAAATACTTCATGTATTTCAATGAAATTCTTATGTCCACAATGTTTTAGACAACATCAGCTTGGTTGAAAGCAACAAATTAATAAAATCACATCAAAAATGGAAAGAACAAGTAATTTTACATGTTGCCGCATCCCACTGATATTGTCAAAATTATTATGTGGCTATTAAACTTGTCTTTTTCTTACAGTCTTAGATTGCACCTTAATTCACAAAATCAGACACTTAGTAATATTGAAAAATGTTGCTACGGTGATTGTATTCGTATAAATAAAAATCCTGGACTGTCTAATTGTTTTCATTTTATTTAGAAAGCTAATGGGATATCAGGGATTGCATCAACAAGGCACATTGCTTTCCTAGGATTTGCTTGATCACTTTTGGAGGTTTGAAAGGCAAAGTAGAAGTTTTTTTTGTTTTATCCTATATTGGTCAGCAGCTTTTTCTTTGTTTTTTCCTAAGAGATAGCATGACTTGTTTGGAGTGATGGAATTGTGGGAATGGTGAGAACATAGGGGTAAAAACAATAACTGCAGATGCTGGAAACCAGATTCTGGATCAGTGGTGCTGGAAGAGCACAGCAATTCAGGCAGCATCCAACGAGCAGCGAAATCGATGTTGCGGGCAAAAGCCCTTCATCAGGAAT
>NC_057731.1:38279498-38297990 GCF_004010195.1 Chiloscyllium plagiosum
GGGGGGGGGGGGGGGGGGGGGGGGGGGGGGGGGGGGGGGGGAGGGGTGGGGGGGGGGGAGGGGGGGGGGAGAGGGAGGGGGGGGGGGGGGGGGGGGGGGGAGAAAGTAGCATAGAGAGACTCCCTGAGATTCTTGTAGAGAGAGGAGGAAAACTTCTTCAAGGCAGGCATCCCCACCCCCACTCTCCCCTAGCTTATCGCTCCACGCTTCAGGCTCTCTGCCTTTATTCCTGATGAAGGGCTTTTGCCTGAAACGTCGATTTCGCTGCTCATTGGATGCTGCCTGAATTGCTGTGCTCTTCCAGCACCACTGATCCAGAATGGTGAGAACATACACCACTTTAGGACAGGAGAGGCACAATAAATCAGTTGCTCTGTCTTTCAAATCCTTTTTTCCCTTGTTCACTTGTATTTATGCTATTGGTTTGAGAGTATAATCCAGTGGATTTAGGCAGAAATAGCTCTAGACACATCCAGTTTTCCAAAGGATATATAGCTCTGTGCTGTGGGAGCCTCCGATTCAGTTCAGTAATAGTAAACAGCAAGAACATGAACTTTTTTTATGCTATCACTGCTTTGTTCAGCATTTTTCTTGTTGATATGTTACCTAATCAGCAGATCTTAAATCAACAACTGAAGGCCACCATCAAATAAATACAAAATGCTTTCAAACTTGCCTATATGTGAAGATGTTGTTCATGAGTTGTAGTAGGTAATGTATTCCAGCTTCATAATACAAAGAAAATGTGTTCTAGCTTCATAATACGACTGGATGTTGCTGTTAGTTTTTGATTGCATTCTCCATCCCAGGATCCACCTAATGGCTACTGTGGATGAGGCTTGACTGCTAAAATTGCCAAACTACTGAGTTGCTTCCATTCCCACAATTGGCACCACAGCCCATTGATAAATATGCTCTGGAAGCCAGTTTATAGGTGAGTGTTGGATCTCAAAATGAGTTCTTAGTTTGGAACAATTCGTAACCCCATGGCTGGAATCTTATAGGGGTTTGAGTGACGTGGACTATGGCAAGATGTGAGGTGGAATCAGACAAGAAATATGGTGAGGCTGATCTTGATGTCAAGATCATCTCACTCCATCTTTTACACTGTTCATATGCAGCATGACTTTGCACAGGGTTCATGCTTCTATGCTCCAGGGAACATGTCGTAGTCAGTCCTTAGTCTCCATCAGGGCAAGTCTGGTAGAGAAGACTGACACAGTCTGAGCTGGCCAGCTTGTTCACTTGAGGGGTCCATCCATAGAAAATAGGGGGGAATAAAGGTGGGTTGGGCGAATGTGGAAGAAGCAGGTGTGGCAGCATATAGTCAGCTTGGGGTGGAGACTTGGGGAAATGTGAAGCTTTGGTGGGATTGACGGGATGAGGACCTAGGAAGGAGGTGGTGATGTCTGGGGGCTCACCAGCACATTCAGGCCACTGGCCGAGGACTGCTCACTTTAACCTTCCAATGTGAGGCAAATGGAAAGTCTGTGGGAAAGAAGATGCCAAATGGGCGGGGTAAGTAAGCCGATGTGTGAGGGAGAGAGCTGCAGTACCCACCAATTATGGAACAACACTGGCTGGAGAACCATATTTGTGACACACTCCTAGGCCATTCTGCTACATTACCCTCTCTGGGATCTGAACATCCCTAGCACGCTTCAGGCAACTGTCAGTGTGGAGTTTGCACATTCTCCCTGTGTCTGCGTGGGTTTCCTCCGGGTGCTCCGGTTTCCACCCACAGTCCAAAGATGTGCAGGTTAATGCTAAATTGGCCGTAGTGTTAGGTGTAGAGGAATGGGTCTGGGTGGGTTGATCTTTGGAGGGTCAGTGTGGACTTGTTGGGCCGAAGGGCCTGTTTCCATACTGTAAGTAATCTAATCTAATCTAAAAAAAAAGCACAGTGACTACTAGGGAACTCATAGAGAGCTACACTCCTATGCACCACCATCTAATTAGTACAGAATGTTGAATAAGGGCTGTTTAAATTGGTAGAATGACCCAATTTTCATGTACACTCATTCCTTGCTATCCATAAATTCCCCACCTGTGAAATCGGCAAACTCACAAAGTCAACCTCAGACCATATTTCTTTTCACTCATTGACAGTTTTGATCTGATTGTGTGGCCCTTTGCAGTACACAGGAAGAATTATTGAAGTGATATCCATGTTTTATTGTTATCCATAGGATACCCCACCCCCAAGGATAAGAAGGATTTGTGTACACACATTGCTTCCTTGCTCCAACATAAATCGTTCAGCCACTCAGCGCACACCCTCATCCATTAGGTCTTGTTAATATCCATGAAGTAATGCCAGAAGGGTCAAAAAGCAAAGAGACCCACAAAAAGACAACAACCACATGAATCGTGAAAATTAAATGTTTATACTACATTTGTGAACTACTAACAGAACAGTGTCACCCATACGAACGATGTGCCCTCAGTACATTTTCCTCTTCCTTTCTTTCTCACTGCATCTTAGTGCCTCTAATGATGTTGAGAAAGCTTGCTTGCTAGTGGAGCCTATTGGCTCCGGTTGCTTGGTGCAATTTTGTCTGCAAGGTTCAGATATAGAACATAGAATGTAGACTGTTACAGCGCAGTACAGGCCCTTCCGGCCTTGATGTTGTGCCGACCTGTGAAAATAATCTGATGCCCATCTAAACTACACAATTCCATTATTATCCATATGTATGTCCAATGCCCATTTAAATGCCCTTAAAATCGGCGACTCTACTACTGACCTTCCAGGTCTTCCGAGTCTACTTCCACGCCCCTACTACTGAGTAAAGAAACCACCCCTAATATCTGTTCTAAATCTATCACCCCTCAATTTAAAGCTATGTCCCCTCATGTTAGCCTTCACCATCCGAGGAAAAGATTCTCACTGTCCACCCTATCTAACCCTCTGATTATCTTATAAGTCGATTAAGTCACCTCTCAACCTTCTTCTCTCCAACAAAAACAGCCTCAGTTCCCTCAGCCTTCCTGTGTAAGAACTTCCTTCTATACCAGGCAACATCCTAGTAAGTCTCTTCTGAAGCCTTTCCAAAGCTTCCACATCCTTCCTATAATGCAGTGACTAGAACTGCACACAATACTCTAAGTGTGGCCTTACCAGTGTCTTGTACAGCTGAAGCATAACCTCGGGCTCCGAAACTCAACCCCCCTACCAATAAACGTGAACACACCATACGCGTTCTTAACATCCCTATCAACTTGGGTGGCAACTTTCAGGGATTTATGCACCTAGATACTGAGATCACTCTATTCATCTACACTGCCAAGAATTTTACCATTGGCCCAGTACTCTGCATTCCTGAATTTCTTCTGAAGTGAACGACCTCACACTTTTCCACATTAAATTCCTTTTGCCATTTCTCAGCCCAGCTCTGTGTCTTATCTATGCCCTCTGTAATCCACAACATCGTTCAGCACTATCCACAAGTCTGCCTACCTTAGTGGCTTCCGCAAATTTACTAGCCCATCCTTCTACGCCCAAGGTTGAGAAGTTTCTTGACAAAGGCAAGTTGACCTTCCTCAGCCTGAAATTCCAAAGGTAAGAGGGATCATGCAGTGTGGAGGTGGAGGGCCCATCACCTCTGAAGTGTCTTAAGTGGAATGTGCAGAGGAGCCTGTGTGGTTTCAGCTCTGGCCAGTTGCCTCCTGGTATCACAATATCTTCTTCCGAGGAGAGAGAGCCTGGATTGGGTCAAGGTTTCCCACCCTGCTATTGCCATGCTGCTGGTCATGGTTGCCAGTGATTGGTGTGATGGAGCGCAGGTATGTGCTAAGGGTACTGGAGCTAGCTCTCCATCACAGTGCCAACCTGTTCAGGTAAGCATCCAGATGGTCATATGAGTCAATGCACTGATGCAGCTTTTGGGCAAGGAAAGCGATTGCATCCCATATGCCTGTCTGTCACTGCTGCTCCTCCCTTTGCGTTTGCATGAAGTCCCATGTTGACAAGACCACAGGGTCATCTCCAGCTGCTAAGCAGGTGCCTGGTCTCTGACGGCCCTCTGAGTGCCAGTAATCTCAGGCATTTTTCTCTTACCCATCTGTGGAACTGTTCCTGTGTGATGTTCACCAGTCTGCATTTCCACACTCTGTGCGCTTATAGGCCTCAACATGGTGTCACCATATGAGTTGCTGGATGGGGGATGCAGGAGGCAGCCTTGCCAATGTTTCCTCCAATGCCTCTGATGTCACTGCCACCCAGATAAGTCAAGAAAGTAACTTTTGGAAAGTATGCGATGGTCTCTCCAGTAGTCCCTGGAAGGAAGTGGCAAATGGCATTGTGGCCACTGGTAAGTAATGCAGTTTAATGCATAACATGGTCTGAATGATTAATGAGAGATTTGCAATGATATATGGTACTTATACAAGGCTGGTAGGCCATGGATGTCTGAACATCCCCACAGGAGCTGTGAGGGTCAAGGCTATGTCATATGAAGACATGAATATAGGGCAATCCTGTCTTGTCCTGAGCCAATCTACCCTGTTATGGTATATATTTTCCTGAAATAAAAGAAAGGGAATGAATGAGTGAGATACACATGGGTAATATAGTTGTTAATGGTGGTGTATATGAGGGGGATAGTTGTTGAGGTATTCTGAAGGAGTGAGGAGTAAATGTGGAGGAAATGCAATGTTAGTGGTGTGGGAAGATAGGAGCTAACAAAAACTAGTGAGGTAAAGCTTTGCATGCAGCAAAGGGGATATCAGAGCATGAGTCTTGTTGGGAGGTGGGTACAATAGCAAGTTTAGAACGAATTTGAGGTACTGGCAGAATATGGAACTTACTCAAGCAGATTTCTTTCCACAATGCAGTCTGGTCCATCATACCTGGAGTTGACAATGTCCTGACTGGTGATTTCTGGCTGGCATGGCATAATGGTATTGCCTCCACTGCAGAATGCCTCTTCTCTGGACCTCCAGGTTCTTGTTGGAGAGGTGTGATGCCAACTTCCTCTTCTCAACCATCTCTCAAAGCAGTCCCCAAAACTGAGCAGAGCAGCTTCCAGATGCCAGAGATCCTTCTGGTGGTTATCCACTCTGTGGCAACTTCTTCCAGGAATAGCAAGTGGTGAATTAGGGCAGAAATCAGGTGGATAAATGTCATAGGGCTGGGAATGGCAATTAATGTGGCAAGTTTGGTAACATCTAGCAGGAAAACTCACTTGGCTTCATGCCAGAATTACTCCACACAACTCAGCACAACTTGCACTTCGCCAAAAAAATAAGATTCATCTCTATGTGTTTTAACCGACAATACATTGCTGCTGTAAGTGATTTTTTAAAACACTTTCACCTAAAATTATTTTTAGTTGTTACTAGACTAAATATAAAACTAAAAACAATTCACTTTTACAATTACTGAAGTAAGCACAAGATTGATTTATAATAAAAGGATCATTGTCTCAATTCTGCTTAATAGAAAGGATCCACAATTAAAATACAGCAATATTAGACAGATCAGCCAATTATTGAAATAATGTGCATGGAATTAATAATGAAATAGAGCTGATAGTAATACATTTAATTTTTGCCAACTGATGGATGATTATTTCAGAAAATTCACTTATTATTTAATCACTTCAATTGCAACTGTGGTCCATTTACTTTATAATTACATTCAACTATTGAGTTTATATTGGCAGGCATAAAGTCATTTTCCTTCCTAAAATTTCTTTTAGGGAGATTGATTTTAGAGGTAATGTCTTTTTAAGAAATCTATTAATTTATGACAATATTACAAGAAGTGCCAAGGTATCGCAACTTTGAGGGAAGAACTGTTCAGGAGTGAAATTCTAAACATATTATTTCTTTGTGATGTAGATACACAAAACTGTTTATCCCACAATGTTGTTTCGATCTTTAAAATATTTAATTCTGCAATGAAGTTGATTACAAGGATATTTTTGAGAGGATAATTCTGCAAGGGGGCAAAGCTTATAAAGCAACAAAAAAGAATTCAAGTTTTCAAGTAGACAAAACTTGGCTGTTCAATTAAAGAGATGTTCATTAAAAAATAATGAAGAATTACACAGATGACAGAACCAGTAACATGTTCTCAAATGGTCAGTTCAACTCAACATTTCAGGTTTTTTTTTCCCCTGAATTAGCAACAATGCATTTAAAATGTTTTTATATAGCCCTGTGTTAATTTAATGAACTGCAATTTCATTCATTCTGCAAAGTTTTAAATAAATGATCAAGGCAAGGCAGAGAGCATGATTTATATTGTGATTTAAAAAGATGCAGACTTTAACAGAAGATGATAAGCTGCCAGGGTACAGTGCTTAAGTGAAAAGGTATCCACACTAGATTAGAGTGTCAGTTCATACATAAAATACCACAATCTCATATACTTGACATGCAACGAACAAAGCTATCTGTCAATGTCCCGAGACAGATCGATCAAATTCAACACTATTGCTGAGAACTAAATAGTAAGCTGGTAATAACATAGCTAGAAAAATTGCAATCTATAATTTACGACTTCCACTTCAAGCTAACATGTCTATGTCAGTGAATAATGTTCAGCTAAAGATTTTAGTTGAATTGAACGGAAGCTAGTTATAGTCCACATCATTTGCAATAGCTTCCTTATACCTTAAAGCAACTCTGGGCCATAATACAAGCCACTTTACAAAGATACCCTTATTTTCCAGCAGTGAAGAGCATTAATTTGACATTTTGTCATTCTAAGTGTTCACTTTTACAAATAAAAGTACATAATCTCTATATCCTTATGAGACGTCAGTCTTAGCGGAATGTTGCCACTGACTAACTCTAGAACTATTCGGAGCATATGATTGTTTACACTATTACAATGCCTGTATTATAAAGAAACAGTATGGTTCAAAAAAGTAGCAATGTATAAACAATTATGCTAATGCAAGCTAATAAATTAGACAGCTATGCATTACCATCACACACCATGTAAGTGAATTTTACTCTGTAGCTGCAAGTAAAAAATACGTCATAGAAACACTGACTAAAAGTTTTTCAGCAGTAAGTAGTCCCATCTAACAGGATCAAAAAAAAAGATTTGAACTTGCTCAGATGGATGCCAGAAATCTGAAAAGCATTTTATTGAAAAGTCACTGCTGGCACCATATGTCCAGTCAAGTCAGTGACCCACCTGCACCAATTAGAGTGCTGGCAGCTTAGCAGTCTCAGCAACTCCACTGTTGGAGGTGATCATTGCTGGAACTTTAGAAGCTGCAGCAAGAAGAGCAGCACAAAGATGAGCTAAACATTTTCATTTACTTTGCTGGACCCAGGTAGACAGGCCATATCACAATGGCGGTGGGAAGCTAACATCCTTTAGAGGTGACCATTGTTGCAGACCTCTGTTACCCACCCTCCACTATAGAAACCTTCTGAGAGTCCACAAGAGTTTGCCTATTTAGTATCTCCTCCCAAAGTGGGGAGTAGGGGAAAAAATGGTCAATACATGGTTATGTACTTGCCCTTCCATGGGTGATATTAAGCTCCCTTCCGGATGGCATCTATGTCATGTTATGAGGCTGCTCATGTTATGACTCTAGATCACTGGTAAAATGCAGCCTATTGTTACAGATTAATGACGACATCAGTGATGCAAAGAACAAAGGTAAGAATAGCAATTATTTTCTGCATAATCATTTGCTGCAGCTATTAGTATACAAGGTATACACTGGACGTTCAAACCATTCTTTAATTGTTTATTTTTTCTGCTCAGTAGATGTTTGATGGGCATAAACTCATCATCATGTTAAGGAGTTTTTGACCATCCTACAGTCAAATCTGTACTAGTAGAATCTGTATCCATTTGAAATGCTTACGCTATCTCTATGGAAACACATTCAAGTTATCTATATTCAGAGACCTTTATTGCAGGAAAGCACATCCAAAATGTTCAACTGCCTGCATTAGAACAGCTCAGGTTTAACTGAGAAGAACTATGCACTTACAATACAGATTCCTGGTTATCTTCGTGCTGTTTACTCATTCAGAAATACTACCTATTTGGACAATGGCTTGTACATTGAACCACATTGGGAAGGTTGACTCTCTTACCAGAAGATTTAATTGGAGAGGATCTGATCTACAAGGAATGGTAGAAAAGCTCTTATCTAATGAATCTGGCAGCTGTGGTCTCTCTTTAGATGCTGCGTTTCCCAAACCCTAGGAAACACAACCTGCAATCATTGCTTGTAATAGTTCAGTTTCCTAAATCTGAGGAAGAGGCTTCATTTATAACAGAAATGGATCTATTCATTGATTAGAGCAACTTACTTAAATGCTCACAAAACTAATTGCATGAATACCAGAAGTAGGGATGTTTGTAGTATGGTTCCATAAATGTTCTCATTTAATCCCCTGTGTTAAATTTCCCTTGAAAGATTTTGCAGCCACAAACATAATCTGAGTCCAACCTCGGGCTATCTCTAGGGGAATCAAGGCTGCGTAATAATTCTACTTTCATATAAAGTTAGCAGACACCTGCCATTTCTTTCCTTATATTGGACAGGTTTCAACTATTTAACATTCACACCTGTTACACAACCTACTTCTCACATTAAACATGAAAGCTTTCCTCCTGTGTGCACACAGTTGGCTTTTTTTTAAGCCTGCATATGAATGGGACCTTTTATATGGCTTCTGAGTCAGATGCCAATTCAGTACAATACTGTCTTGAGATACCAAGATATCTTCAAGAATTCTTTTTAAACGGCAGCGAACTCCACATCTTCGCAGTTATTGTCATTGTCCCAGAAGCAATTATTTTGATGATCGGTTTAACCAACAGGAAACCATTTAGCATCACTTAATATAATTGGGTGCCCTTGGGAATGAATACATTCCATTTAATCTTTCCATGGACCTTCCTGGTCTCATAATGTGTTGCATCATAGTCCACATTTGCAGCAGCTCTTGATTTCCCTGAATAAACTTGAAGTACCACTTTCAAAGCACTCTGGTTTTGCTTACTGGATCATTCTTTTTATAATTAGCTTACAGGATGTTGCTTTTGCTGATTGAAGAGTGAACAAAACTAAGTTTCAATTTGTTTATTATTTCAGCTGCAAGGGTATGGAACTTATTGGTTACCTTATTTATGATGTGGAGGTGCCGGTGTTGGACAACAAATGAACCTGTTGGACTATAACCTGGTGTTGTGTGATTTTTTAACTTTGTTACCTTATTTTTCATTGATCCCATACAAAGTTTGATCCCAGGCTAAATGTGACTGAATGCCTTTAAAGAAAGAAAACACTTTCATTAAATATACAGCCTTACCTTGTTTTGAAAATATCCTAAATCTTTTGACAGGGTATGAATTATTTTATGAAGTCCAGTCACTATTGGCAATACAACAAGATTCCACAAAGTGCAAATAAATTAATTAAAGCATTATCTATTTTTAGCTGTGCTTGCTGAGGGCTGACTGTTAGTCAGGACAATAGGGGCTCCTTTCTCTTTTTAGAAAAGATTCCTTGGCTTTTCAGGCAAATGTAACCTTCCTTTAGCTTTTCATTCAAAAACATTACACCTCCAACAACGCAGCACTCCTTCAAATTGTATTGAATGTGAAATCCTGCTGTGGGGTTTGAAGCTACAGCCTTCTGATTCAGAGGGAGAAGTGCTACAATTGTGTTAAACTGAATTTGGTTTAACTATTTGTAGCACACTTGTCATCACATTCTATCCTGACAATTCTCTTTGATGTGAAACCAGTACTTTTCCCAAGACTGTTGAGAGCACTCTTCTTGACAAAGTTAACCGGTTAGTTATTCGAAGTTTCAGTAATCTGAATTATGTCAAATAATTTCATTAGAATTCAATGGATTTACCAATAATTGGTGACTATGTCATCAATTGTGCTGTCTGAACTCCATGCTGATGCCTGGTAATTGATGAGTATTCAAGAAAACCATGAACTCTATCGCATGGTAGATTGTTGTCTAGGTTATCAATTTGGAAGGTGCTGTCTAAGGAACCTTGGAGAATTTCTGCAGTTAACTTGGAGATGGTACACACCACTGACACTGAATGTTGGTGATGGGTGGAGTAAATGTTTGTGGATATGGTGCTAATCCAGTGGGCTGCTTTGTCCTGGATGGTGTCAAGCTTCTTGAGTGTTGTTGGAGGTGCACCCATCCAGGTAAATGAGGAATATTCTAACACAATCCTGACTTGTAGCTGGCGGATAGGTTTTGGGCAGTCAAGAGGGGAACTACTAACTTCAGGATTCCTCATCTCTGACGTGCTCTTGTATTCACTGTATTTACATGGCTGGTCCAATTCAATTTCTGGTTAGTGGTAAACCCAGGATGTTAATATTGGGGGATTCAGTTTGAAAGTCAGTAAATCCTGACAGATTCTGATGGAGTTTTTGTCTATAGCCAATTCAATATAGATTAATATGCACAAATGTCATCTAAATTTCAAGTTATGCACTGGGTGGGACCTTCTGGAGTGACAGGGATCCAGGCTGCCTCCGAGAGAGCTGACAATACTCCCATGTTGCCTCTTTTTGATAAAGTCCATAACATCTAGTCCCAATTGGGCAAGTAGCAGACCAATGGCTGGCCTTCCTCATGAAATTAAGAACCCTAGGGGTGGATATCCAGCCTCCAAAATGCTGGTCACCAATCAGAGGCCAGCATCTCTTCTGGACTCAGCAAAGCCTCTGGAGAGACAGCAGTTGCTGTCAGTACAACCATCTGAGGGCTGCGCTGGAGAGGGATCCAGGCACTGGCAAGTGCTGGTGGGAAGGGGTATGTTCTATGGAGCAGAGTGGGGAAGGGATTTGGCAGGAAGGGCCAGGAGATTGCAGTTAGCTAGACCTTCTTCTCAATGCCAGGTCACTGAATTAACTGTATAACTTTGAAGGTGGAACCTGCACCAGAGAGCCTGCAAACAAGCACATCAGGATTTATTTGCTGCACTCCCAGCATTCCACCCTGCAGGCTAATGAGGCCATTAAGTGGGCTGAATAGTCTACTTCTTCCCCTACGTCTTATGAAAGCTTTTTTTCCTTATTCAAGATATTTAAAGGCATGTATTATTTTGATCTGAATAAAACATTGACAAAATTAAACACAAATGGCTTTATTTATGAATCATAACAGGAATATTTAGTAAAATGAGTGGAAATTTAAAACTTTACTCATAGCGAGTATTTTATTAGAGTAAGAAAGAAAGATGGAGCAAAGTCATTTGCTTTAATAATATTGGCATCATTATCCAATTTAGTTATATCTATCCATGTTATCAAGAAAAATTACAAACAAGTTATCTAATAAAACTTATTTTGCAATAATTTTGATGATTTTGTAAGTAGAATGATGTTGGTTTACAGAATTAAAATGCGAGCACTTGAAAACTCAATGTAAGACAAAGCTGTAAAGTTACTTAATTTATTGCAATACTATTGTATTGCATTGCTAACCAGATACTTTTGATGAATTCTTCACTGTGCCATTTAATCTATTCTGGCAGAAAAGTTAAGGGAAGTTTAATGGGTTTTGTCTCAAGATTAAAACCAGCTCTGCAGGGCTAGAACATATACTACACCCACAGAGTGTAATTTAATAAATGCCCATTAATCTTCCTTCGTTTTTTCTTTTAAAAAATGAAGCTTCAGGACCAGAGTCATGCTTGGAAGTCATTAAAAGTTCTATACATCCCTCATTCCCTTTCACATCATTATCTAAACCAACTAATGACTGCTTGTCACAAAATGGAAGCTTTCAGACATGCTGGAAAATTATTAACAAAATTGCCTGACCATTTTATTTGACATTCTTTAATGGGATAATTCATACCAACAACTCTTTGACATATATTCAAGCTAATTGGAGACCCTGATTGTATTTTATTTAAAGAGTCATAATTGAATCTATTCATTAAAATATCTTACTATTAAAAATCAGCCACTTTGCACAAATCTATATTGAAATATCAATATTGTTGAATTAAGATTTTTGGAGTATCAATTTTTTATGGATATATTGGTTTGATTCTAAGGTTAATTAAGTCTATTCAGTACTTACATTTTATCTCTGTTTTCGATAAACTCAAGAGATCATTTTGATATATGATGTGTCGAAGATATATTAATACGCAGTTGTATGTTCCTTGTTCAAAAAAAATCAGACAATGTGGATCAATGCTGAAAATCATTGCTTTACTTACCCAATAAGTATGTGACATCATTTCTGTTATTTGACCTTTAATTTCCTGATGCATGAAATGCATGAAAAGTGATTGAAAAAATTTGTATGCGACCCATCACCTGTTGTTGTGTGGAGAGAGAGAGAGAGAAGTACAAATATTTCTACGCAATGTTTGTATCTGAAAGAGTCAAATTTGCAGGAAAAGCACTTAAATCCATTCCATCTACCAAATCTATAGATTTAATTGTATATTTTTTGGTTATGAGGAACACAACCAGGAGTACTGGCTAAACTAATAGTATTCGAGGATTGTCATACTTCTTAATTAAAAATCCCTTTTGTAAAATAAAGGATAGGAAATAAGCATTTTGGATGTGTATATATAGATATTTTTGGATTTCAGCTTTTAGTAAAATCAACTTAAGTTTTTTTTTGTATTGTCATGCATCATAAAGCAAGTAAGCTCATCAGCAGAAATGTTCCAGCAATGAGCAAAACACTGCTTTTTATCTAGTCAATACTATCAAGTAAGTACTGCAGCACATATTGACTGGAACCGCCACCCAATGATTCAATGCTTGAGCAGATACCTCCATTAAATAAATATTTCCATATGCAAGATGTTCACAAACTGGCATGTACTTTATCTTTAAAGTGCTTAACTGCTGGCTTCTCCTACTTAGAAAACTAGAAGAAATGTTTTGTGCATGACTAACAGGTAGTCTGGAAGACTCAGATAATACAAACAAAAATCAGTATTTTGTGGATGCAACCATCTGTTGGTAATATTATAATTTTTTTCCCTGGACACCATAGAATCTGAAAGGTAGTTGGAAGTGTATCTGTAATGTATTCAAATGACATTGCAGTGTATAGGTAACTAAAGCACTTTAATAATACACATGCGAACATGGCTGTTGGATAACCCAATGGTAATACTGGCCATCTGATCCCATTACAAAAGAATTGCACCTGGGTTGTGGATTTTACATTGAGGAAAACCAAAAATGAATCATCTAGAATCTCTCCTTTCTTACATTAACTCTCCATCATAATATCCAACTGAATCTTGACAAAATTCTCCTCTATTTACCTATTGTGATTTGTCCAAACATTTATTACTCATTGATTAAGTTATCATTTGCTGGTGTTTAAAACAAGAAAAATGTTATTTCTGGATGACAAGCTTTGGTGATATCATGCAAATCTTGCTTTCCTTTTCCCCTCAGTTTTGTAGAAGCAAAAGCTCTCCCTTAACTCTACATTTCACTTGTCCTTCCCAGGACATTTAGCCATATTATGCATATTTTCCTATCCCACACTATCACCCATCACCCCATTATGACTCTGTTCCCACATTCTATTCCATTTTCATATGCCTTCTACCCAAATCCCTGTGATCACCAATCCCTTTAGCAAAGCTCTATTCTGTCTCCCACAATGACTGACACTCACAAGAAAACTCAATGCAACCCCTGCAATCAATGACCCTCTCCTCCTTTTTCAACTGACCCACTGTCCTGTGTTCATCAACAGCTATCTCCAGCTATACCTTATCCATTCCCCTTACCATCCCATCAACTATTGCCATTAAGCCTCTCCATTTAATGGCTGCAGGCTTCCATCAATCCTGTCAACCAAACTAGCTGCTGGATGAGGAACTTGGAAGACTGTTATGAGAAGGTACCTGTTTTTAAACTTTTTACCATAAGTTAACTCGTTAATCTTATTAAGAAATTGTGTGACAATAAAGACCTTGGAGCATCTTATGTTTGAGTTATGGGCATCCAAAGATCAATGACTTATATTTGCATATTTTGAAATCCAATTGGAAAAATAGATGTGTTTAAATTAGTGATTGTGAAATTCAAAGGACCATATAAATACAGGGGGTTCCTGAGTGATTAATTAACTGATAAGAAGGCATCAATTCTCAATTCCCAATCCTACTGCTGGCTCTCTCAGTGAACTACTTGTTTCGTCATCTAGCCTCCTGTGTCTCTAGTGCAGGGCAGTCTTACAGAGTAGAGTGAAATGGAATCAAGAGAACAAGCATAAAACCAGCTTGGTCAGATGATTCAAATATTCCGGGCTATTGGGAGCTGACTCAGCAGACACAACATGCCCCAACACTTCAACTACTGGATCTGCAGTCAATGACAGTGTTTATCAAAATCATGATATGGACATGCTAGACTGGTGTCATTTGATTTTTGACCTGAATCAAAATCATTAGCATTCAATCAAATTTAGGAATTAATTTTTCAGGTGATGCTTAAAATTTGATGAAACTACTGGCATGACTGGAACAATTCCTTCTGGTTCAGCAAAGGAAACATTGTATTCCATTGGGAATTTACTGTGGGCAAGCACGCAGCAGTAACATAAAAGATGGAAGACAGGACATTCAAACATTTTAGTTCAGTTGAACTGACAACCATTATTACTATTTACTGTAAACCTGTCACATTTTGAGTTTGATAATAGTGAAAGCAGCATTGTTCAGTAACAGCATTTCTGGCCTTTTGAAACGCATAGACATTTACGCATACATTTCCAGCTGAATCACAGTAATTCAAAGCACAAAGAATGTTTTGATTTTGAATTGCCATATTGACAGCATCAAAGCAGTATGATTCCAAATTCTTGGGTGCAGCAGGAATGCAGGCTCTCAACAATCCTTGCAAAGCAATGGTCCAAGTCTTGATGAGGCAACAACTTTGTGTAAGAAGATCTGTTCCTTCAAGACTTTGCTTGTCCCATTGTATGGTTGCAAGTTTTGAATCAACAGGGAAAGCAAAGTACTGAACTACCCATGACAAATGCTAGTTACCAAGTTAATGCAGCCAAGTATTGATTAGATTTGATTTGATTTATAATTGTCACATGTATTAAGATACAGTGAAAACTATTGTTTTGTGTGCTAACCAGATAAATCATACCTTACATAAGTACATCAGGATAATGGAATAGAATGCAGAATACAGTGTTACAGCTACAGAGAAGGTGCAGAGATATATCAACTCTAATATAGGAGAGTTCCACTCGTAAGTTTAATAAAAGCAGGCAAGAAGCTATTCTTGATTTGAAGGAAATATACAAAACCTGCATTCAACAAATTCTCAAATGATGAAGTGATCTAGTTAGACAGATTACTGTTTCCAAAAAATGCTCAAGGTGCCTACTTATTGAGTAGCTTTCTTCCAAAGGCAGGATGAATTAATGATCTATGCAAAGAATGGCTACTTAAGATATATGTCATGTGTATTCATGCCTCAAGAGGTTGAAAGAATCATTTAAAGAATAGTCTCTTGTCCAAATAAAAATAATTCTAAATGAATGGCAAAGGAATTTCAGAGCAAATGTCTTCAGCTCAAAAAGAAATGCAGTAGTTTTGCTAGACTTTCCATTATAGATGAAAATAAAACTGCAGTATTTCATTTCTCATGTAAAAAGTTTATAACACAGCAGCGCACAAACTCTGTCATGTATTCACAGTAAAGGATTACTTCAAAATAAACTGCTGATTTAGATTTTAACTGAAATTTGTAACAGTAGAAACTACAGTGGGTGGGTTTTCAAAGATTAACATTGTGACATGTATATAGTTTGATTCATTCTCAAAACAGGTTGGGAATTCTCTTAAAATAGAAATTACTTCTCTCATTCAATCTTCATCAAAAGCCCTGACCAAATTGAGACTCTTCAGCCCTGCTTGTTAAGCTTGTTTTGAAAGTTATAAAATGTGCTGCACATGAGTAAAATTTCTATAATGTTTCCTTTACTATGTGTTGTAATGCTTCTGATTTTGGACTGTTTGTTTGGGGAAGAAGGACATGGAAGATATAGAATGTGGGGAAATAGATGGTGACATCTTGAAAAATGTCCATATTACAGAGGAGGAAGTGCTGGATGTCTTGAAACACAAAGGTTGATAAATCCCCAGAAACCTGATCAGGTGTACCCTGGAACTCTGTGGGAAGCTAGCGAAGTGATTGCTGAGCCCCTTGCTGAGATATTTGTATCATCAATAGTCACAGGAGAGGTGCCGGAAGACTGGAGGTTGACTAATGTGGTACCATTATTTAAGAAGGGTGGTAAGGACAAGCCAGGGGACTATAGATCAGTGATCCTGGCGTCAGTGGTGGGCAAGTTGTTGGACGGAATCTTGAAAGACAGGATGTACATGTATTTGGAAAGTCAAGGACTGATTAGGGATAGTCAACATGGCTTTGTGCATGAGAAACCATGTCTCACAAACTTGATTGAGTTTTTTGAAGAGGTAAGAAAGAGAATTGATGAGGGCAGAGTCGTGGACGTGAACTATGGACTTCAGTAAGGCATGCAACAAAGTTCCCCATGGGAGACTGATTAGCAAGGTTAGATCTCAAGGAAAACAGGGAAAACTAGCCATTTGGATACAGAAGTGCCTCAAAGGTAGAAGACAGAGGGTGGTGGTGGAGTGTTGATTTTCAGACTGGAGGCCTGTGACCAGTGGAATGCCACAAGGATCGGTGCTGGGTCCACTACTTTATATAAATGATTTTGATATGAACATAGGAGGTATAATTAGTAAGTGTAATGGACAGCGAAGAAGATTACTTCAGATACAAAGGGATCTTGATCAGATAGGCCAATGGGCTGAGAAGTGGCAGGTGGAGTTTAATTTAGATAAATGCAAGGTGCTGCATTTTGGGAAAGCACATCAGATTATACACTTAATGGTAAGGTCCCAGGGAGTGTTGTTGAACAAAGAGATCTTGGAGTACAGGTTCATAGCTCTTTAAAAGTAGAATCGCAGGTAGATAGGATAGTGAAGAGGACATTTGGTATGCTTTCCTTTATTGGTCACGCCATTGAGTACAGAAGTTGGGAGGCCATGTTGCGGCTGTACAGGACGTTGGTTAGGCCACTGTTGGAAAATTGCGTGCAGTTCTGGTCTCCTTGCTATCGGAAGGATGTTGTGAATCTTGAAAGGGTTCAGAAAAGATTTACATGGATGTTGTCAGGGTTGAAGGATTTGAGCTATAGGGAGAGGCTGTTTTCCCTGCTGTGTCGAAAGCTGATGGGTGACCTCATAGATGTTCATAAAATCATGAGGGAGATGGATAGGATAAATAGACAAAGTCTTTTCCCTGGGGTGGCGAGTCCAGAACTAGAGGGCATAGGTTTAGGGTGAGAGGGGAAAGAAATAAAAGGGACCTAAAGGGGCAACATTTACATACAGAGGGTGTTGTGTGTATGGAATGAGCTGCCAGTGGAAGTTGTGGAGGCTGCTACAATTGCAACATTTAAAAGGCATCTGGATAGGTATATGATTAGGAAAGATTTAGAGGGATATGGGTCAAGAGATGGCAAGTGAGACTGGATTAGGTTGGGATATCTGTTCGGCATGGATGAGTTGGACCAAAGAGTCTGTTTCCATGCAGTACATCTCTATGGCTCTATATCTCTAAGTTCATGGTATTAATTTTGCATCAATCTGATCTCATTCTAAGACCCATCCAAAAAACCCAAACCATTCAATCCTGACATTGAATTGCCAAGCCCTGAAAGGAGTGTACACTGAGTCAGATGGGTACGGAATTTCACAATACCTACTTCAATTTATTATATGGCCATGAACATAGAACATAGAACATAGAAGAATACAGCGCAGTACAGGCCCTTCGGCCCTCGATGTTGCATCGATCCAAGCCCATCTAACCTACACTAGCCCACTATCCTCCATATGCCTATCCAATGCCCGCTTAAATGCCCATAATAAGGGAGAGTCCACCACTGCTACTGGCAGGGCATTCCATGAACTCACGACTCGCTGAGTAAAGAACCTACCCCTAACATCTGTTCTATACCTACCCCGCCCCTTAATTTAAAGCTATGCCCCCTTGTAATAGCTGACTCCATACGTGGAAAAAGATTCTCACTGTCGACCCTATCTAAACCCCTAATCATCTTGTACACCTCTATCAAGTCACCCCTAAACCTTCTTTTCTCCAATGAAAACAACCCCAAGTGCCTCACCCTTTCCTCATACGATCTTTCTACCATACCAAGCAACATCCTGGTAAACCTCCTCTGCACCCGTTCCAGTGCCTCCACATCCTTCCTATAGTATGGCAACCAAGACTGCACACAATACTCCAGATGCGGCCGCACCAGAGTCTTATACAACTGCAACATGACCTCAGTACTCCAGAACTCAATTCCTCTACCAATAAAAGCCAGTACGCCATATGCCTTCTTCACCGCACTATTTACCTGGGTGGCAACTTTCAAAAATTTGTGTACATGGACACCAAGATCACTCTGC
>NC_057731.1:38301143-38349159 GCF_004010195.1 Chiloscyllium plagiosum
AAGTATCCAAAATGGTATACTTGTTCTTGTGGGGAATGGCCGCAGGGAGTCCCTGCACCGGCTGCTGCCTCCCAATCCCCCTTACTGTCAACCATCTTTCTGCAATCTTTGGAGTTACTACTTCCCTAAAGCTCCGATCTATGACCCCCTCTGCCTCCCGAATGATCCTAAGTTCATCCAACTCCAGCTCCAGTTCCCTAACACGGTCTTGAAGGAGCTGGAGATGGGTGCACTTCCTGCAAGTGTAATCAGCAGGGACGTCCATGGATAACCTATCCCGCATTTCAAAAATTCAAGTAATTGAACATTGGTATTGCTCAAAATGATTGCTTTACATAGATATCAGGTCAAGAAGTCAGTGCAGTTCAGAAACGGAGACTATTATCTGACTGTGCTCAGTGACAGAAAACATTGGGCTGAATTTTTTTTTTTGGCTGACTTTCAGTTTTTTTGAGCTTTCTTGGAGGGTTTCTCACCACAAGGCTCTGCCAGATTTCTCACTGTAACTTACCAAACTCATGTCTTTAGTTACATACTGCAATCCTATGGAATCCCTGCCCAATTCTATCCCCATCTTCCTGCAAGCTCTTTCTGGAACAGCTCTCCCAGAATGGACTGGCATGCCAGAATTGACTGTGCATATTTAAAGGCGACTATATTGACAAAATTGCCCTGCTCAGTGATAAACATTGATCCAGAAGGAGAAAATGATACTGCTATTCTCTGACAGGAAAGAGGTTCTTGAGGTTGGGATAGTGCAGAGGATCAGTATTCTCTTCCCAGAACGTGGCAGAAGAAGCCATGAAACCAAATCTTGCCAGCCTGGTCGAAGGTCGCTGCCCAGTCAGTGTGATCTCCATGGTCTTGAGGAATACTCACCAGTGCTGCAAGAACAAAGAAAATTTACAGCCCAGGAGCAGGCCCTTTGGCCCTCCAAGCCTGAGCTGATCCAAATCCACTGTCTAAACCTATTCCTAAGCATTTATATCCCTCTGCTTCCCACCTACTCATGCACCTGTCCAGACGCACCTTAAATGAATCTACCGAGTCTGCCTCTATTACCTCTGATTGCAACACGTTCCAGGTGCCTACCAACCTCTGTGTAAAGTACTTGCTGCGTATATCCCCCTTAAACTTTTCACCTCTCCCCTTGAACACATGGCCTCTCATTATTGAATCCCTTACCCTGGGAAAAAAGCGTATCTCTGTCTACCCTGTCTATACCCTTCATGATTTTGTAGACCTCAATCAGGTACCCCTTCAATCTCCTTTTTTCTAATGAAAACAATGCTAACCTACTCAACCTCTCTTCATAGCTCGCACCTTCCATACCAGGCAACATCCTCGTAAACCTTCTGTGCACCCTCCCCAAAGCATCCCCATCCTTTTGGTAATCTGGCGACCAGAAGGTTAATGACGTTCTCTGCTCTGCCAGGATAAGTGGCACATTCTTCTCTCTACCTTACACAGTCCGTCTCTGCATCCGCCTCCCATAAAGGCTTATGCAACACCTTCCTTCATTCACTCCCACACCATAATCCTACAGCTGCCTGGAATACCTCACCACCTTTAGATCACCTACAGCATTAACAGACATGTCACGCACTTCCATCTCAGACATTCCTTTCTTCTCCCATTTCATGAAGAAAGTGAGGACTACAGATGCTGGAGAGCAGAGCTGAAAATGTGTTGCTGGAAAAGCGCAGCAGGTCAGGCAGCATCCAAGGCGCAGGAGACTCATGCCTGAAACGTCGATTCTCCTGCTCCTTGGATGCTGCCTGACCTGCTGCGCTTTTCCAGCAACACATTTTCAGCTTCTCCCATTTCATTCCAGGAGAAGACAGCCTGTATAAGTGGAAAGGGCCAGGGTGAATGGAGGGAGTGCCTGACATCAGACCCGTCACCCACTATGAGATGAGAATTGTTTCCCTTGCAGGAGAAGGCTAGGCCTGCGCGTGCAGAGATGCTGAGACATCCATGCCCTGAGTAAAAACCATTCTTCTTATGAGCCTCCACTTGCCTCTGACAAGAAGCCCCTCAGTATGTCAGGGCTATCCAAAAACCTCAGGATTGCCTGAGCGAAGCTCTAGAGCCAATGGTCTCTACTGCTGATCAGGCACCGTCTACTCCACCTACAAAACCTGGACCACCACTCAGTGGAAGGAAAGGAAAGAAATAAACTTTGACATCTCTATCTGCAACTAGCAATGCAGGAAAAATGACATTGCACAGGTGAGATTTAATTGTATATAAATTATCACAATTGCATAAATGTTATTGCTTTTCACGACATCTGTTCATTTCAGTCTCTGTCTTGCCCTAAATTTAACTGTACTAGGATGATGTCCCACTTCATGTTCAGACAGGAAATGTCATCAATCAATGTCTACGCTGAAAGGTTGCTGCAGCCTGTGGAAGCATGATGAACAAGGTGTATACAGGACAACAGGTTCTGTTGTTCTCATAAACAAACATCCCTAGACTTTTCCTGGTCTCTGTGTGCAAATTTGTTGGTGTAAAGGTGATCAGTGATATCTGGGGCAAGGATATTTGGGTGGCCAAGGATCAGGAAACCCGCAGTTCTGTTTTCCAAACATTAACCAAGTCTGTGTGTAATGTTCTTACCATTTAAAGGGCCACACATCAGCAGTGGATCTTGCAGTCCCCTCCTTCGCAGGTCAAGAATCTTATCCTACCCACCCACACCGCGCATGATCACTTTCTTTCACAACATGATGGAAAGTGGCAGTGAACACTCTTCAGGCAGTAGTTTCCAGCCTCAGCCTCTATTTGTTTGTGAGGTCCCAAATATCCTGAACATTCAGATTTCATTTCTGAAAGCTCTTTCTGTGAAGCCCATAGGATTCACACTTCTCCAGGTCCTTACTCAACCTGTCTACATAAACCAACATCTGCCCACCTTTCACCACCACAGCTCCCCCACCCTTTACCATAGCCATCCTCCTTTCATCCCAGCCTGCAGACCCGATTCCTCATGAGTCGGATCCTGAGTCCATATCCCACAATGAGGTTACGTCAGTGCTGCCTCAGTGTTACTTCCACTCACAAAGTGTTACTGCCTGGGCTCACATTTAAAATATTAAAGGAATACAAGACACAGCAGCTCACACTGCATCAGAACACTGACCTTTCATCACAACTAGAAGAACATACATATCTGGAAGCGTTTTACCAAAGGGTTGTGAGGGACAAGGAGCAACCACAAAAGATCACTTCAGGCTGAATACCCCAGAGACATACACATCATTTTGAACTTTATTACTTTTCATCAACTATAACTTTTTGACAACACAATCACCTTTCATTCAGAAGGGTTTAACTCTTAACTTCCCCATACTTCGTCTTTTTATAAGTAGTGCACTGGAAATTGACATTTCTACTTGCATTGAGCAATGCATGAAAAGTGCACATTTATCTTGGTTAATGTCCCTTAATCCTTCTGGCAGAGTATGAATGTACCTGGATGGGACGGGAGTGCGGAGATGACTGATGTAAGGTTCCTCACCTGCTTCAAGTAGCAAGCCACTGAGCTGGAAGAGAGCAAAGGGAAAGAACAAAGTGGCTGTGCTGAAGGTGAGATTGGATATCTGCATCCATCTAGTGAGACAGCCTCCAATCTGCTACTCTCTGGTGCACATGAAGCAGCAATGTCAGAATGAAACCTTGGGTAAGGGTGATGTCTTGCAACATGAACAATCTTTGTTTTTCTATGCAGTCTCTGGATCTCACATGAAATCCAGGAGCAAAAACAAAGTGCCCCAGCCCCATATGCAACTGTACCAGAACCTGAAACCACACTGCTGAATAGCGATGGCTGTGAACCTCACAGGATTCACCTCCAAAGCCTTCCTCTCCATCCTCTGCCAGTGCAGAGACATTCACCTCCAGGTCACAGGCCCAATGGCCGAGGGGTCTGGCATTTGGACGACAGTGGGCTCTTGCTGTGCCCAGTATGAATGATGTGCTTGTGGGCTAGTCACAAATGAGCTAAGTCAGGGAATGTCTGGCAGAGATGCCGAGATTGTGCCCAGATTGAAGGAAAGGACAGAGGAATCCATCCAAGTTCTGTCTAATGTCTTGGATCTGGCATGTAAACTCATGGCTACTTCCATGGAAAAGTGTGGCAACTGCTATGAAGAGTCACATTCATTAGAACAAATAGTAGCTGCTGGATAAGCATGGGGGCCTTTGTCCTTTTGCTCGAAATATAGATTTCATTTACTGTCCAAGGTGATTATTGAAGTATCATAGAGGACTCAAAACATTGACTCTGCTTCTCTCTCCACAGATGCTGCTAAACTTTGAGTTTCTCTAGCACTTTCTGTTTTTATTACACACCAAATATATATTTCCTGTTTTGACCTAAAATGACTGTGACCTTGAACATAATTAAAGTGGGTTGGCATCTTAATGAGCATACATGCCTTATTAGTTAATGTTAATTAACCATCAAGTTGAGAAAGCTGACCTGTCAGAAAGGTTCTGAGAAATTAATATCAAACCCTAACCCTGTTGTTGGGAAACTGAATTTTTGACTCCTGCCAAATTAAGTTTCCTTGCCTGCCTTTCTATATGCTCCAACTGGGAATTTACTGTCCCAAAGTTCCATTATAATACACACTGTTCAGAAAGCTGACATCAAACATAGCCCATAACTGGAGAGAGATAAAATACTTATATATGATTACTTAAGATGTAAGGTCTATTTTGAATGTTCTCCAAACAATTTCATTTCAGCCTGCATGATTGAGTTATATGCTGAAAGAGAACAGTGGATGGTATTTCCATACAGAATGAAGCCTGGTCTCGGCTGAAGTCTGATCAATATACTATCATGTGGCAGTCACTACGTAGATTTATTGCTGCCATAGTATTCGTTATTCATATTTCCCTAATGAAACTCAAGGTATGAACATCCATAATTATTATAAGGAGAATTCTAGTCAAAGATTAATTACAATTTCACATCAGCAACTGCATGAGTCACTGACTGTGTTATTAAATCTATACTTGAACTGCATTTTATATGACATGGTGGTGTGAAATGCATTCCACATTCCTTTGAATCAGATTCTTAAAATCTAATGTATTCTGTTTTTAGCCTCCACGAGATGACAGTGACACTAATTTTTTTAATTCTTTCATCAGATATAGGTGACAGTGGCAAGGCCAGAATTTGTTGCCCTTCTCTAATTACCCTTGAACTGAATGGCTTTAATGCTATTTCAGAGGACAGTAAAGAGGCAATCGCAATGCAGTGGGTCAGAATCGTAGATTTCCTTCATAAACCAGGAGGAACATTTTGACAATCAAAGATCATTTTAAGACACTAGCTATTAATTTTCTTTTACTTTTAATTAACTGTATTTTAAATTCCACCAGCTACCATTGCCACAATCCAGCATCTACTCTATTGTCTGTATAATGATTACAATTTACTAGTGCTGTCTGTGTGTTGTGAACAAGGAAGAGCTCTTGTAGTAAACCCGTAAATAATTCCATTGTTTGGCAGCAACACAGTACGTCCTGTTGTAACCGTGGCAGGAGGGTTAAACGGTGTTGTAAAAGGACAAAAGTTGACTCCAAATTGAGTTTGAAGTATGCCCTGTGTTCAAGAGTACTGACTCAGATGGCAAAGTAACAGAACGAGTGACAAAAAAGGCAGCTGCACTGGACTGGATACTGAATCAAGTCACTATGACAATACTGATTACCTGGAAACAAATTGAAAAAGAGCCATTGCAGAATGGCAGGTCCAATTTATACTTTACTATCTGCAAGGAAGACTAGTGAGGAGAAGAGTTTCTCTCTATTGATCTGATGCCATAACATTGAAAACATTTTTATTCTTCTTTCCCTGATGGTTCAGTGGTTAAATGCATCATCACCTTGTATGGCAATGACTCATACATCTCAGGAAGATTCCCAATCTGTGCCTATAAACTGATATCAGAGGCACAGCTGTGAAGACACAATTTACCACCATATTTCTCATTACCCCTGTCATTTGCACCCCTCAATATGTGTTGAACTTGGATCAAAAGGACGTCGACTGAGTATTTTCCAAGATTTATTGAAAAGGGCATCCATCTTCCGTGTGCCATTCATTCGGCAATAAAAATAACAGTTTCAATTTACGTATACATATGGGCTACAGAACCCTCAGACAAGGGCTTCAATGGGACAGCATACAGAAAATGACTAAGGCTTCTATACACCAAAAATGCTTGCTGTATTCACAGATCCACCAGAAAGACACTGTCAAGGAGCATAGACACTTGGTCTCTCCACCATGCAATTGGCAACTAAGTTCATTATCAAACATGTGAACCCAACCATAATGCAATATCTGGTTGCTAATGTCTTAACTTCTTTTACAGCAGAAGCAGAAGTCCCACAACATGATGCTCGGTCAGTTTTGCCATGCAGACTTGGCCTGTAACCATTATGGCTGCAGATCCCCACACTCAAAGGGGTTTTCAGGGTATCACAACTGTCCTACAATCTGTACTCAAACAGATTAGTTCATTGGTTGCAGTATCATTAAGTGGTATCGTGAAGCATGAACCTTGCAATTCTCTCGTGGGATAAGACTGTTCATCCCCTCGCTACTGCCATCAGCGTCCATTAGTGTTGCTTGTCAACCAGTCGGCCTGCCCAGAATGCATCTGTCCTCTTTGTGGCGGTATTACCCAAAGTAGAGTCTTCTAGAACTAACTGTGTAATCCTGTGAGGCTAGGTGCAATCTCTCACACAGAACATCAGCACTGTACCACGAGCTGTGCTGCAGCCAGTGAGGTAGCTCTGTGTTGGCAGTGGCTAGTCAAAAATAGAAAGAAGAAAGGCTGCAAATGAATACACAACACGAGTTGTTTTTATATCAAATATCTGACAGTTTGATTGCTAAAATTTGTTTGTTTTTTGATGGCTTTTACTTCAGCGTTTTGGACAAGACATCACTGTGGTGACCAATATCAGCAGGAAGATAAGTGCGGGACCTATGTGAAATAGGTAATTGAAGTAGTGTTAAGGTTACCACTGATCACAAGGAGCCTGCTGGAAAGGAAATGCATTGGATGTCTTCTCCTTCCCTCAGCTACTCGGTGTTTACCTGGTGACAGGTTTATAGAGAATGCTGCAAACCATGATAAATCGTGACACATACTCTGGACAGTAGTGTAGGGCTCCGACAGAGTGGTTCAGGCAGCAAAAGTACTGTTTAACCACCACAAGGTCTGTTCAGTGACATTTTGTGGTAGTATGTCTGTCATCACATATGGCAGGGGTTGTACACTGAATTCATGAGCCATGTGAAAAGCCAAAGGATAGAACTTTTCACCCAATGCCCACCCCTCTGGTTTCTCATGGTGTCTCAAATATTGATTGTACAACAGATTGCCACAGGATTGTAACATCATGGTTACTGCAAAGATAGCAGGCTACATGGTCCACCGAGTGGGATCATACATGGGAATGGAACACTTTGTGGTTGCAGTTTATCTCTAAATTTGCATGTGGAACCCACAAAGCAACATTTGCAAATAAAAACAACCTACACCACCAGAAAGACTTCAATCGTCATTTAGCTACATGCATATTCCATATGATTTTCTCTGTAAAAACAGTGTGTAATGTATCATAGAAAATGGCAGCAAGAGTGTAGGCCATTCAGCCCTTAAGCCTTCTCCACCATTCAGTATGATCATGCTGATCATTCAACTTAGAACCCTATTCCCACTTTCTCCCCATGCCCTACAATCCGTTTAGCCCGAGGAACTTTATCCAACTCTTATTTGAAAGCATTCAATGCTTTGGCCTCAATGCTTTCTGTAGCGGAGAATTCCAACGGCTCACAGTTCTCTGCATGAGGAACTTTCTCCTATTCTCACTCCTCATGTCTTTATATTGTCTCCCCTTTGGATCGAGAGTCCCTGGTCATCTGGAACATCCCTCTTTCTTTATGCGCAAGATGTAAGTCACCTCCCTTATACAATAATAGATGGGAACTATAAGATACTGGAGACATCTCCTGTGCTTACTATTGCCTCTACTCCTGATAGGGTGACAAGCATAATGAGGATAGGCATCCTGAACATCTCCTCAACTGTCTGCTCCTAATAGTTGAGAGATACAGAACAGGATATTGGGAGGTTTGAGAAATTTCACAAAGGCATTTCGTTACTTCATGGAGAAACAGATCCTTTGAGAGAAGATTAGTTATTACCGGTCAGGCTCGAAGGCAGAAATCCCAACTCATTTTCTTTTTGGTGATGCAGCAGTCGGAATTACTTTCAGAAAACTGAGTTAAGAAGAAAAATATTGGTGACACTTAACAGCCTTAAAAGTGTTGCCTCCCAAGAGATATTGTATATAACATAGAGAAAGTAAATCCACAACACTTTTTCAAATTAAATGTGACAGGGGTCAAAGGGACACAGGTGTAGACTGGAAAAAAGCAAATTTTGGACCGTAGCTTTTTTTCTGGCTGGAGGAGGAAAATGAGACACATGGCCTTTTTGATTAACATCAATCTTGTGAGACATTGATAGCAATCCTCCATGCAGAAATGGGAAACTGAAAGAGATTGGCTTTGGAGAGGCATTATGTACTTCTGTAGAGTACTATTGACAAAGTCAGAGTATAAGATACTAGTCTCTTGGTGACAGATGGTGTGTAGTTTGAGAGGCAAGAGAGAATGATGAGAAAATAGAGGTAATTATATAATCAGATATTTATAGAAAATTTTAGTACATTAATTAAATTTATCCATTGAAAGCCTTATGTAACCTTTTCCTTCTCAAAGAATTGACAAAAGCTGGTAAGCCACTTAGAACTTCACAAGCAACAGCATACTTCAATGATGGAATTATTACAATATAAGAACTAAGCTTTTCTTTAAAAGCATTAAAGTTGAGTTTCAAATTTACGATCGGTGAATGAAGAACAGATGCAGTAACCATCTAATCATTGCCTTTTAATATTATGAGAAAGTGAGGACTGCAGATGCTGGAGATCAGAGCTGAAAAATGTGTTGCTGGAAAACTGTAGCAGGTCAGGCAGCATCCACGGAGCAGGAGAATCGACGTTTCGGGCATAAGCCCTTCTTCAGGAACCTTTTAATATTATGCATGGCTTTTGAGATCTGTCAGTCACTGAAGCTATTCAATATCTTCATTTCAAAAGCTATATCAAGCTGCAACTCTCACTTAAGCAGCCAGTCAAAGAATGCATAACCATATTTGCTACAGGATTTAAATAGTTTTATTCACAGAAGGGAACCACAACATTTAGTAACCCTTCTGAAATGAAAGCTGGAACCTAGCATTGCTTTCTTTCCAAAAACCACTGACATGTTCCAGATCTTACTTTAGAATGCAACTACTGTTTTCATTAAGGTTTGGGACTTTGGTTAGCATTCAATTTTGGAGAAACCGCTGAAAAGATCAGAAGGACCACAAATTTGACATTTATAAATTACATAGAGGAGTACAGACAAGGAACAATATCTCGTTTATACCATTTTATCAGAATTTAACTTGAACAAAAAATGGATTTCACCAAAGTAATTTCAGTAAGTGAGCACAGAGCACTCTTATCACAACAGCCAAATGGGTAGAAAAGTGAATTATGTCATAGCTTGAATGACAACCACCACTGGTGTTTGATTGCCTTTTGAAATTTCATTGTTCTAAAATTAGATATGCTGTTTGTAGTCAAAGTATCAAAATGGAAACAAAAGTTAAAATTTATTTAGAACAATCACTCTATATGGCATTTCTGAAATATTAACAACCTTTTAAAGCTCTGATCCTTTTTGATTTTGTTTCCACACGATCTTACTGCAATTGGTACCTGGAGATCTATGAATTTGCAATGCTAAGGCTGAATCAGTATCATGTAGACTTTTAGCTTCTTTTGGAGTGAGTAGATCTATCATGCCTGTTTAGTTTCTTTTAAAATTGCAAATTATGCCCAAATTTGAACTAAGTGGGGAAGGGTCATTGGAATTTAGTTTATTAATGAATGCAATTGGTTCTCTGAGTAGATTACATAAAGCAGGGTTGAATTCCCTGGAATATGGAATATTAAATAGCAACTTGATTTAGAATATTAAAAGAAATTGATGGAGTAAATGGAGAGAAAGAAAGAGAGAAAGTCTTTTTTATTGGTTGATCAGGGGTTTTTAAACTTAAAATCAGAGTCAGGATATTCGAGAGGGAGATAAAGAAAGACTTCTTCATGGAAAGGGTGACAGAGGTATACAATTTTCTCCTACAAAGGGCAGTTATTGTTAACTTAATTAATAATTTTATAATTGAGATTCGATAAATTTTTGCAAGTCACTATTATGAAGGAATGTATGGTGCCAAAGTGGACACAAAGATAAATCATTTTCTTAAATGACAAATCACTTGGTGGTAAACATGGTGCCTCTGTTCAAGAAGGGCGGTAAAGACAAGCCAGGGAACTATAGACCAGTGAGCCTAACCTCAGTGGTGGGCAAGTTGTTGGAGGGAATCCTGAGGCACAGGAATTATATGTATTTGGAAAGGCAAGGACTGATTAGGGATAGTCAACATGGCTTTGTGCGTGGGAAATCATGTCTCACAAACTTGATTGAGTTTTTTGAAGAAGTAACAAAGAAGATTGATGAGACCAGAGCAGTAGATGTGATCTATATGGACTTCAGTAAGGCGTTCGACAAGGTTCCCCATGGGAAACTGATTAGCAAGTTTAGATCTCATGGAACACAGAGAGAACTAGCCATTTGGATACAGAACTGGCTCAAAGGTAGAAGACAGAGGGTGGTGGTGGAGGGTTGTTTTTCAGACTGGAGGCCTGTGACCAGTGGAGCACCACAAGGATCGGTGCTTGGTCCTCTACTTTTTGTCATTTACATAAATGATTTGGATGCGAGCATAAGAGGTACAGTTAGTAAGTTTGCAGATCGTAACAAAGTTGGATGTGTAGTGGACAGCGAAGAGGGTTACCTCAGATTACAATAGGATCTGGACCAGATGGGCCAATGGGCTGAGAAGTGGCAGATGGAGTTTAATTCAGATAAATGTGAGGTGCTGCATTTTGGGAAAGCAAATCTTAGCAGGACTTATGCACTTAATGGTAGGGTCTGAGGGAGTGTTGCTGAACAAAGAGACAAAGAAGCAGATTCATAGCTTCTTGAAAGTGGAGTCGCAGGTAGATAGGATAGTGAAGAAGGCATTTGGTATGCTTTCCTTTTTTGGTCAGAGTACTGAATACAGGAGTTGGGAGGTCATGTTGCAGCTGTACAGGACATTGGTTAGGCCACTGTTGGAATATTGCATGCAATTTTGGTCTCCTTCCTATTGGAAAGATGTTGTGAAAGTTGAAAGGGTTCAGAAAAGATTTACAAGCATGTTGCCAGGATTGGAGGATTTGACCTATAAGGAGAGGCTTAATAGGCTGGGGCTGTTATCCCTGGAGTGTTGGAGGCTGAGGGGTGGCCTTATAGAGGTTTACAAAATTATGAGGGGCATGGATAGGGTAAATAGGCAAAGTCTTTTCGCTGGGGTTGGAGAGTCCAGAACTAGAGGGCATAGGTTTATGGTGAGAGGGGAAAGATATAAAAGAGACCTAAGGGGCAACTTTTTCACGCAGAGGGTGGTACATGTATGGAATGAGCTGCCAGAGGATGTGATGGAGGCTGGTACAATTGCAACATTTAAGAGGCATTTGGATGGATATATGAATAGGAAGGGTTTGGGGGGATATGGGCCGGGTGCTGGGGTAGGACTAGATTGGGTTGGGATATCTGGTCGGCGTGGACAGGTTGGACCGAAGGGTCTGTTTCCATGCTGTACATCTCTATGACTCTAATGGATAAATCATTTTCTTATTGACTGGCGAACCAGGATTCAAAAGCATACTGATGTTCCTGCGTTATAATAGTTGCACTTTTACTTGGCTATGATTAGAAAATAAAAAAAGGAAGTAAATGTTTGGTGGGTTGTGATGACCATCTTTCTGCAATGGAATTGCGGAAATAAACACATGCTACAAAGATTGAAAGCAGAAAGAGTCTGTTTGAATTAAGAACAGCACAGATCCCACTAAAAGGCTGACACAAAAAGATGAAGGTAGAATTTTACCCCCACTTCTCACTCTCACCTTTTGTAATTTTTGAGATGGGCTTGCTGTTTAATCAGAAAGAAATTTGCATCATGAAAGATCACACAACAAATCCTACTGGGTTTTTAGTAGGGATGGTCTTTCCTTCCCAGGCATTCTGTGTCCAGTTGAGACACCTGATGTGAAGCCATCTTTTGCTGTTGGCCATCCCTTCCATGTGTTGGCAATCCCGTCCCTGCAAATTTCCCAGTACAGTCAGTTCTGATATAACGCGATAGTCTCATTCTCGTGCAATCTCTCATTATAAGAAAATTGTGCAATAGCAGCACCATTTAAATTAATGGGGCTGGAATCACATTATCACCAAAGTATGCATTCTATAAATATCAGTCTACATTCTTCAATTACTTTGAAGAAACACACGTTATAGCAGAACCGACTGTACCAGCATCAGCTACTACACCCCATTGGCACTAATGGTACTAGTCAGTTTCAGACCGCTGATCAACTTGAAGCTCTTGGAAGAAGGATTTCCACACTGCTTTAGACTTAATTCAATGGTAGGCCTGATCCTGCCAGGGCAAATACCTGACTCTCTCAAATTTGCATCGGGACTTACAAAAATATTTTAAGTGAATTTCCCACGAGTTTTCCAACTATACAATGTGAATACTGCCTCCAAGTTAGATTCCACCTAAAGGTAATTACTGTCAACACATAAATTACAGAAAAATAAGTCCACTCCTGATATGCCACTAACTTATTGAGGATGATGTTAAATGGGCAGAAATGGGCCTTGAATAAGACATTAAATTCAGTCTGTCAGATCAGTTCAATTGTGTTAGATCAGGTCTATCTAATTTCCAATAATATACATGCCAATTGACATTTTATAGCCTTCAGGCAATCGAAGATCCCGATCACTAGAGCTTTCAAATCTTATTGAAATGAGAAGCAAATGACATCATGTACATACCAAACAGGTTGACACATTAAAAGCCAGGTTTTCTCTCATCCCATAAGGGCAGGAAATGGTTGGTCTGCTAATTTTCTATCAAGATGTATTTTAAATGTATGTAAATCTTGTTGAGTTTAATCAATGTTTATTTCAAAATGAATGCAGATTTAATAGGGCAGAGAAAAGAATTTGTCCTTTTTTTACAGAGATTGGTCACTTGTGCCTAATTTAATTGAATAAACAGACACCATTAATTTCTACATTAATCGCCTCTTAATTCTTTACTTGGTTTGTTACAACTTTCTCTGTGGTGAATTTTATCAGAGCTCAAATAAAAGTGCTGGAGAATACATGGTCCCAGAATATTGAGTCAATATATTCATAACAACGTAGCCTTTCAAAATACGCTTAAGACCAATGACTCAAAGTTATTCCTTTTACATGAAAAAATAGGAAAATAAAATACATCTGTTTAGTTTAAATCTTTAGATATTTGTAAGGCTTTGAAAATACGTTTTTGCATTGGTGCTGGCATGAGGCCATGTACTGGTCGGAGTACACTGAAGTATTTTCTGTCAACAGAGTCACTGAACAAGGCATTCTGAGGAGTTATTGGGATCACTATTTCCAGAAAAAAAATCAATTAGGGAACATAGATATGATATAATATTCAAATACATTTTGAGAGCATTATAAATTTGTAGGTTCTTCATAATGCTTCAGCAATAAAATACTTCAAATGATTACAACAGTGTACTCCACAGCCCAAATATACTAATATGTCTTTCTGCTGATTTTTGTGTCTGGCCATTTTAGAAGTAATTTCACATTCTTGTCAGCACTATGATAGGCTATAGCTCATCCCACAGTGACATGCTTTTTATGACTGTATCAGTCAGCTAACAGTAGCCCCTTAGCTGAAAAATTAAAGGCGAGAAAGAAAATCTTCACAGAAGCACAGAATTGTTATAGAACAGAGGAGGCCATTTGGCCAATTGTGTCTGCAATGGCTCTTTGAATGAGCAATTCATTTGGAGCCTTTCACACCCCCAACTTCTCCCTATAATCTTACATATTCATCCTTTCCAGGTAAAAGTTTGATTCCGTTTTAAAAGCTCGAATTGGATCTGCTTACACGAAAGAGCATAGAGCATTCCAGACCTTAACCAATTATAATGTTTGCCATCCCTGCAGTCTTCAGAGACTGCAATTAATCTGGGTGAAAACATTGAAAAATAATAAAATATCTTCATTGTTACAGTAAATGTATTTATTTTCTAAGCTCTTTATACCATGGTCGATTTAATTACTTTGATAGCTGTATGCCTCAGAGCAATACAAGAACATTTTATGTTATCTCTTCATGGATTATCTTGGAGCAACGTTTGTCCTGGAAGTTCTACCTCCAGCCGTGTCACAATCAATTTATTAAATTGTGTCTTCTAGTCTTTCGTATTAATGATTACTGGAAGTTCCTATATATTCTGTAAGACTGTGGGCAATTTTCATATGTCTAATCCAAGGGTGCTTTTCAACAATTTCAGAAAATCTAACCAAAAAACATACAAATCAAATGTTTTGGGACATTTTGTTAGGAAGTAAATAATAAACCAGAAAGCAAGTTTAGATCTAAATAAACATGAGATGAGGACGTTATTACCACAATGAGTCATTTTAAGTACTACATTTTCTTTCACTGACACTAGTGTGTTGCCAATTAAGGAGGATTATAAAACAGAGTCAATGTTTCAAGTCCAATTGCCGTTCTTCACAATGTTCTGAAGGGAGGTTGCTGGACCCAAAACATTAACTTTGCTTGCTCTCTACAGATGTTGCCAGACCCACTGAGTTTTTTCCCAGCAATTTCTGTTTTTGTTTCTGGTTTCCAGCATTCTCAATTTTTAAAATTTTTTGTTGAGGAGGATTATTACTTGTCAGATCCTTTATTCATGGTACAATTTGCCTCATTAATATTCAGTCTCCTATCTTACCAAACACACTGAACAAAGTAATGTCAAAGCGCTCTCATAGAAATCAAAGCAGGTTCCTGGCCAATTCAGCTTGGCTGCAAGCAGACTCTGTGTTGTTCAGTACAAAACAGAATCTCAGGACATGATCAATGGGCACCAAATGCATTCATTCCTCATCAACAAACATTGGCATTCAATATTTGCCACCTTTCCAATCAACTTGCAGGACACCTAGAAAGCACAGACCTGCACTACAAGATGCACTGGCAATGAGGATTGAAAGGCTTTGGAAGGACATTTTGCATGTACCACAGATTGGATTGGACTAGAGTGCATCTCAGGGCTAAGTGCTTACTGTCTTCGCAGTCACTCAGTTTGCACCTACTTGGATGTTTCCAACATCATGCCTTACCTTTCTTGCCATAGTTTGCCACTTAGTCAGTTGGCACTTCCTGTACGGCATACAGACTGTATGTTTATTCAACCAAAGTGATAAAGTGGGTGGGACTCATCCTCAGTTTAGACAGGGGGGCTGCTGCTGTTGGTCAGGATGTCATGATACTGTCAGTTATGATCACAGTCCACTCATAGACCAGAGGCTTGGTCACAGTCAGTCATCTTCTTAGGCCAGATATGACCAAGAGTTCTACCCGACTACAGTCTGGGGAGTAGACAATGTTGTGTCCTGTAGGGCTGTCACAATCAGACAGAAGAAATTCATGTTTTGGCCATCAGGGAGGTACAAACACAGCAGTCAGGAGTCTGATCAGTCATATCAAGGGGCTGTTTGTTGAGGTCAATTAGAGGTCTGGGGTGAATACAGTCCTTTGATCCATGTGTTGACCGTTGAGGGGGTGTCAAAGAGAATCCTGTACATGCAGTGTGTGGATCATTGCCAAAATGGGTGGGGTGTCATATCAGTAAAGCAAAAGCATACATGGAGATGGGGACAAGGATAGTGACGGGATAAATTCAGGGTGTGTGGGAGTTAGTTGATATGTTTCTCAACCTGTCCTCCTGCTTACCGCCTTACCAATCAAGAACCTATCTATCTTTGTCTTTAAATATACTGAATGACTTGGCCTCCACAGTGTAGTGGCTGTAGTGAAGTCAGTCATTTGGTTTCCCTGATTGGGGCTGTTGAGCTGGTCCAATCGGGGACCTCTGGCTGACTGATAAAAACAGGTGTGTCAGGCACCCTGACACCCTCAGAGTTGACTCTGATGAGGCTGTACAAGAGTCAAGGACTTTCCACATATAAATGAAGAGCGGCTTGGTAATGGGATACTGGCCTCTGTGGAGTTATTTCACACAGCCTCTGTGACAATGAGTTCCACAGATTAACAGCCCTCGAACTGAAGAAATTCCTCCTCATCCCTGTTCTAAAGGGTTGTTGCTTCACTCTCAGGATGTGCTTTGAATCCTTGTCTCTGCTACTAGTGAAAACATCTTCTCCACGTCCAGGCCTCAGTATTCCGTAAGTTTCAATCAGGTCCCCCCTCAACCTTCTAAACTGTATCAAGTACAGACACAGTGTCCTCAACCTCTATGACATATCCTTCATCCACAGAATAATTCTTAGAAACCTCCTCTGGAACCCTTCCAAGGTCAGCACATCCTTCCTTAGATACAGAGTCCCAAATTGCTCGCAATATTCCAAAAGCAATCTGAACAAAGTCTTATACAGCCTCAGCAGGATGTCTTTACTCTTGTATTCAAGCCCTCCCAAAACAAATGTTAATATTGCAATTGCTTTCCTAACTGCCAACTGAACTTGCATGTTAACTTTAACAGAATCCTGAATTAGGGCTCCCAAGTCTTTCTGTGGTTCAGATTTCCAAAGCCTTACTCTGTTTAGAAAACAGTCCACATTTCTATTCTTCCTACCAAAGTGCATAACCTCACACTTTCTCATATTGTATCCATCTGTCACTTCTTTGCCTAGTCTTTTAGCGTGTCCAAGTCCTTCTGCAGTGCCCCTGCTTCTTCAACCCTACAAATCTCTCCACCTACATTTGTGTCATCTGCAAACTTTGCAACAATGCTTCACACAGTTCATTAATGAATAGTTGTGGTCCCAACAATGACCCCTGTAGAACTGCATGAGTCACTGGTTGCCATCCTGAAAAAGACCCCTTTATCCCTACTCTCTGCTTTCTGCCAGTCAACTAATCCTCTATCCATGCCAGTACCTTGCCCCTAACACCATGAGCTCTTACCTTATTAAGCAACCTCCTGTTTGCCACCTTGTCAAAGGCCTTCTGGAAATCCAGTGTATCATGTCCACTGGCTCTCCAATTTGTCAGGCATGACCATCCCTTGATGAAGGTTGAAACTTTATTGCTGGAACAGCACAGCAGGTCAGGCAGCATCCAGGGAACAGGAGATTCGACGTTTCGGGCACAGGCCCTTCTTCAGGAATGAGCAGAGAGTGTTCAGCAGGAGAAGATAAAAGGTAGGGAGGAGGGACTTGGAGGAGGGGCATTGGAAATGTGATAGGTGGAAAGAGGTCAAGGTGAGGGTGATAGGTCGGAGTAGGATGGAGGCGGAGAGGTCAACAAGAAGACTGCAGGTCAGGAAGGCGACGTGGTCGACGGTGCCCTCCACCGCATCTCCTCCACTTCCAACTCCCCTCCTCCAAGTCCCTCCTCCCTACCTTTTATCTTCTCCTGCTGAACACTCTCTGCTCATTCCTGAAGAAGGTAGGCGGCCTGTCTCCCCAATATAGAGGAGGCCACACCGGCTGCAGCGGATGCAGTAGATGATGTGGGTGGAGGTGCAGGTGAATCTGTGGCGGATATGGAAGTTTCCTTTGGGGCCTTGGAGAGAAGTGAGGGGGGAGGTGTGGGCGCAAGTGTTGCACCTCCTGCGGTTGCAAGGGAAGGTGCCGTCCTTGATGAAGCCATGCTGATTCAGCACTCTTTTACCATGCACTTGGAATCATAGCATACAGTGCAGAAAGAAGACTTTCAGCCCATCATGTATGTACCGATCCTCTGAAGAGCAACCCAACCAGACCTACTCTATCCCGTCTCCGTGCATTTATTGTGATCAATCCACCTAACCTGCACATTCCTGAAAACTATGGGGCAATTTAGACAAGCCAATCCACCAACCTGCTAATCTTAGAACTGTGGGGGTAAACCGGAATACACAGCAGAAATGTACACAGATACAAGAGAACATGCAAATTCCACACAGACAATTACCCAAGACTCGAATTGAACTGGGATCCCTGGTGCTGAGGCAGCAGTATTAACCACAGTGCTACCCTCTTGCAAGTAATCTGCAATCTCATCCTTAATAATAGATACTTAAATCTTACTGTGGCACTCATCCACAGATTCAATCAATAAGCACATCGATCTGGACCCAATATACCGGCCACTGCAACGGACAGCTGGAACTGACAACCGGAAGCGACAGATTCAAACCACTACAAATGCCGGAGGAAAGATCACAGAAGCGCTTCACAGGAGGCTCCCAAGCACTGAGGATGTCACCTAGACAGGGGACGAAATATCTGCAACACAAATTCCCAGCTCGGCGAACAGAACCACAACAATGAGCATCCGAGCTACAATTCTCACAAACTTTGAATTTTTCTTTTATCTAGTGATTTAAAAATTATTTTTATACATGTGTGGGCCAGGGGTATTTTTTACTGCACTTACACACCACCAAATGTTAATATTTGACAAAAATGCATGTTCAAAATATCCTTACAGTGAATAATATTACGGACCCAACAAATTTCATGTTTATTAGTACTAGAGAAACATTTGACCATTACTGATTATTATCTACTGTAATAATAAGTAATACAATTAGCTTCTTTATAAAATTCAGAGCTCAACAATTACTTCCTGACATGAGAGGATGAATTCTTATTGTACTTGTGTGACAGCCCTTAATCCATTATTTTAATCTCATTTTAAGTGTGTTAATACCTCTTACAAAGTGAAAGAAGAATGTTAGTTAATACTTATTTTCCAATATCATTGAAAATAATGTTGGAAGTCATATTTTGCAGTATTGATGGAAAGTCTTAAAGGAGTAAATTGAGGTAGAGAGGCCCAGAGCTACTGGGAGAAAATTCCAGAATGTCCAGGCTACTGAAGGCATGATTGCTTTTTTGTTCTTCACTATCTAGTCCTCCTTATCACCTTCATATTCACCATCTTCCTGACCTACTTCCCACATCTGCCATTTGGCCCACTGAAGCACTTATTTCCATTTCCGTAAAATCTTAATTATCTTTCAAATATTCATCCACTCCCTTTTTTTAAACTATTTGGGATTCTACTTTAACAAATTATATTGGTAGGAAATTTGACATCTTATCTATTGTGTATGGGTATTAGGACCCTCGAGCACCCTTGCAATGATATGATGAAGCTCACCCTCACTGGCCATAATTAACACCATTTTGTGGAGTTAGTTAGACTGGGTTTAACTAGATTTGAAGGAGGAAGCACATATAGTCTTTTAATAACGTAACAGTAGAATTAGACTGTAGTACATATCAGATTACCACATATTTTTGTATTTAGTATTAATATGCAACAAAACAAAGTTCTAAAGAAGCCTGAGCCTGAAGACAGTTCTTGACTTTGCCTTCTCCTAAACCATCCTGAAGAAGGGCTTATGCCCGAAACGTCGATTCTCCTTCTCCTTTGATGCTGCCTGACCTGCTGCGCTTTTCCAGCAACACATTTTTAAGCGCTTCTCCTAAACCAGTCTGTCATGAACCCAGACTCTGGAAGTGGGCATAAAGCTACACAAAAGACAATCAACCCTCTCTAGAACTTCCCTACACTCCATCATGGTTCTTTCTTTTTTCTGATACTCTTAAAGCACTATCTATAATGAGGAACATTTTTGAATTTCTTATTCAGATTTCTTCATAACCTCCATTATTGTTGAATGAAGTTACCAAGTTTCTATAATTCCTTTAATTTCTCCTCTCTTTGGCCTTAACATTCTTTTTAAAATACAGTCTCTAACTGGCTCTAACTGGTTTCGAACTATAGCCCTCTAACCTATACATTAATTTATGCTTACCATTTATGTTTTGCTTTTGTCCTCATTTTCTTTCTATAGAAACTAGTATCTGCCTTTTAAATATCTTGATCTCCCATTCTTAAAAGAGTTGTGCATCACTACAGTTCTACTATGGAATCCTGTGCCACAGTTGCCAACATTCCTGTCTTTTAGGCTGAAGCTCTAGGTTTGAGTCCCACCCAGGACTTCATAGGCAAAGTGTGTACATAATATGGTCAAACGTATTAACCTATACATCCTTTCAATGCATGTCAACTGCTTGTGGTAAGATTGGGAGAGATATCTGGTCAGAGCTGGAAATGAAAGAAAGTTGCTGCCTCTGCCATTATTATCCAGACTTTGGTGTGCAGGTTTCCACAACATCTTGGTGAATAGCCAAGGTCTTTTTCCTAAGATAGGGGAGGTAAAAAATGCAGGGCATTGGTTTAAAGTGGGAGAGGAAGGATTTAAGAGGGAACTAAGGGCAACTTCTTCACAAAGGGAGAAGTTTGTTATGGAATGAGTTGCCAGAGGAAGTGGTGGAGGCTGATACAATTACAAAATTTAAAAGGCATCTGGATGGGGACATAAATAGGAGGGAATTGGAAGGATATGGGCCAAATGCTGGCAAAAGAGACTAGATTAATTTAGGATATCTGGTTGGCATGGACATGTTGGACCAAATGTACAACTTTATGACTCTTCTTGAACTCTTCAAGTGAACTGGCACTCACTATCACAGCTCTACACCTTTTAATGTTTTTCCAAGGTTCAATTATTTTAATAAAAATGCTACATGTTATTTTATAGTTAATCTGCAGTTATATATAGGATAGCTCCAGTATAAAAAAGTTACAATCAGGATTGAATAATGTCTAAATTCTTTAGTTAAAAATCACACAACACCAGGTTATAGTCCAACAGGTTTAACTGAAAGCACTAGCTTTCGGTGCGCCGCTCCTTCATTACCACCTGATGAAGGAGCGGCGCTCCGAAAGCTAGTGCTTCCAATTAAACCTGTTGGACTATAACCTGGTGTTGTGTGATTTTTAACTTTGTACACCCCAGTCCAACACCGGCATTTCCAAATCATGACTAAATTCTTTAGTATTTCTATTTTGCAGTACTGAAGCTGGAACTGTGAAACCTAATTGTACATTTGTAGTATACAGTCTATGTATTTTACTTCTACATATTCCAATTGGTACTTTTACACATACGTGTTTAAAAAATAACATCTAAAGCGTTAACTAGTGTCTTAAATACACTGGTTAGGAGGAAGACAGTCAAGCACTGAATTGTGCCCAGGGCCAGTCATCTATCAGGAAACTAATATTGTTTTACCCAGAGGAATCATAAAGCTGCAAACAGTAGCAGGATTTAAAAAGCAATTATAAATATTCCAGCATTCCCATTTTGGATGAATCAGCAACTGTATGCAGTTACTTTATTTCATCACTCAATATGAAAGTACTGTATTAGGGAGTTAGGAATATGTACATTGTACAAACACATACTGGCTGTTAATTTTAACTTGTAAAATTGATGTAATACTGGAACAAGAGTTTCACATTTACTAGTGTGCATATATTATATATTTGATTGCATAAGAGAGTGCTACAAAATCAAAAGTTCAGTTGAGGTGTCTGGTACTTTATTAATGTCATTTAAAGTGAGTAGTGTTGCAATCCTGAAACAGTTGGCTTTAAGATGATATAGAAAACAAAGAAATTTACTTATGATTCAGCTCTATTCCTGATTTTCTTCATTCAGGTAGTTGTGAACTTTTGAAATTCTCTGCCTCTGAAGGCTGTGGGTGCTCATTCATTCAGTATATTTAAAGTTGAGATCAATAACTTTTTGGACTGTAAAGGAGTCAAGGGTTATGTGGTAGATGGTGAAGTGGGTTGAAGATCAACCATGATCTTCATGAATTGAGGAGATGCCCTGAAAGTTATATTGCCTATTCCTTCCTTCCTTAACTTCCACAGAAAACAAAGCAATCTCATTTGCATGTAGTAGGATCTGGACAATCATGTTTAGGATAATAAGTGGTAATTAATACTTGTCCCACACAGCTGCCATACAACAAACATTGCCAATGAAAGAAAGAATTCAATGATACAAAAATCAATAATTTTCCACAATTAATGTTCTGGGCCTACATGAATATTGGGACTATCTCATATAAGCTAGGAGAAAATGAGGACTGCAGATGCTGGAGTTCAGAGTCGAGAGTGTGGTGCTGGAAAAGCACAGCAGGCCAGGCAGCCAGGAATGTTCCTGATGAAGGGCTTATGCTGGAAACATTGATTCTCCTGCTCCTTGAATGCTGCCTGACTTGCTCTGCTTTTCCAGCACCATACTCTCCATTCTATCTCATAAAAGCCTCAATTCAGGGCTGTAACAACATGCATTGCATTTACCTAGATGGGTGCTGCTGTAATACTGAAGTAACTCAACACCATCCATGACAAAACAGTGCATCTGAAGGATTTCATCCATTAGGTTGAATATCTACGACTAGAGCACTGTGGCTGAATGTACTGTGCACTGCACTCACTCACTTTTTCAACAGAACCTATCAAACACAGTAGGCACATGGAGAACACCATTATTCCCAAGATTCCCTTCATGTAACTCACAATCATGACGTACACACATGTTGCTTTTACTTCCTTCTTAGAGGATCAAAGAACTGATACCTCTGCTTAATAGCATGATGGGAGTATCTTTACGATACAAACTGCTGTAGTTCAAGAAGATGGTTCATTACCAACTTCTAGCTATGGATGGACAATAAATGCTGACCTCGCCAGTGATACCCACATCTCAAGAATGATATAATGAAATCCTCTTCTGTTATATCAATTTGTACTGCAGGACCCAGTAATTCAAGAAATATGGTTACAATCAGGGAACAGACAGTTCAAAGGGATTGCTGCATTTGAGTGTCAGTGCTAATAGCCATATTTGTTTCTGCCTAGCATTAGGGTGGGGTACTTTGCAAGATTTTCAATACGTCACTCAAAATGGTTAAGGAGTCACTGAAGAATAGTTCCAGAGTCACAGCTGGTTGGAGAAGAAATCTGATAAGGATGGTGGCATATTCTATGTAGAATATGGTGAGCCACGTTGCTGAAAAGACAACTACAGGTATACTAAACTAGTTCTGTGCAGGTGAGGACTCAGTGGGAATAATCACTAATAGCCAGTCCAAGCTTTGAGAACTCATTATGAAGTTCTTGGAGTTAGCAGGAAACTAAGTGTTGGTGTCAGGACTCTGAAAAGTTCCTTGGAGATGTGAGCGCTTAATAATTCAGTGCAGCTCCGAGGAAGGATGAAAGGCACATGCAAGCAGTATTTGGTGTCGGCAAGTGAGCCAGGATAGAGTTCAGGTCACGCAGGGGCAGTAGTGACTTGTGAAGCTTTCTATTTAGAAAATTGTGCCTGTGAATAATTATTGGAGTGCAGTTTCCAAGAATCCAGAGGAGAGCAGACCAAAGAAAAGAAATTTGACTACCAGAAAAGAGCAGTTTTTGAGAAAGTCCATGACAGAGTAGTTTTAGAGGTATTTTCCAAGCCAGATCATCAAAAATGAAGATCCCTTGTGAAGTTTTAATGAGATTTGGTGACTCACAATATCCATAACATCTGGAGGAGATTGCTGAAAAATCCAAGAAATCGGTTTTTTTGGCGGTTGTTATTTGATGCATTCTGTAGAGGTGTTCAATAATCATTTGACTTTTAACTGTATTTTCCTCATATTAAGTTTGGGATGTTAGAATATAAGTCCTACCCATCTTTGCATGGTACATCCCTTTTTGTCAATAATTTTGCATATTTGTTTAAGTTTTATTTGTAATAGATCCATTATTCTTTGCTCAGTAATGAAACATAATTGAATTGATTCTAACAAAAAAAACAGACATAGTTTAAAACCTATATCATAAATCAGGTTAAATTTAAAATTTGATAAAAGCAGTGGAGACGTGAAACTGGAAACAAATCAAGGCATTCCTTCCTTGGTTATAGCAATGAATTAAATAACTTAAGGTTGCCTATGGGAGTGAATCATTTGGACATCTTCCTACTTGATTACTTGGGATGTTCCAGTAGTTGTACTACATAATTTATACTTCAACACATTACCCATATATTAATGATACTGTAAAGATCAAGCTAAATGAACAGAATATCATAACACAATGCACACTATATATTTCATTGAACCCCTACAGTGTGGAAACATGCCATTCGGTCCAATGAGTTCACACCAACTCTCCAAAGAGGATCCCAACCAGACACACCCTCTTATCCAATAACCCTGCATTTCCCATGGCTAACCTACACATCCCTAGACAACTATAGGCAATTTAGCACAGCCAATCCACCTAGTCTTTGGACTGTGGGAGGAAACCCATGCAGATACAGGGAGAATGTGCAAACTCCATACAGATAATTGCCTGAGGCTGGAATTAAATCCAGGACCCTGGCATGTGAGGCAGCAGTGTTAACCATTGAGCCACACTGTGCCACATTCCCCACTTGATAACTCATCTTGTTCCATTGACAAATTATATTTTATTCAGGCATTGCTGGAGTTGGACAGACATCTAATTTTGGAATTAGAGGCTTTCAGTTGATGCCTCAGAATGCATCAATGATTATAGAATTCTTTTTGTAGAAGTGACTGTCAAAGCAACTTGCTGGTCTTTGCAGTTCAGTTCTCCAATTGATTGGTAAAAGGAGTTTCGAATAGCTTTGCAGCAATTCTCCCCAAGTCTGCGTGGGTTTCCTCCAGGTGCTCCGATTTCCTCCCACAATCCAAAGATGTGCAAGTTAGGTGAATTGACTATGTTAAATTGCCCATAGTGTTCAGCGATGTGTAGATTAGGTACATTAGTCAGAGGTAAATATAGGGTAGGGGAATGAATCTGGGTGGGTCACTCTTCAAAATGTTGGTGGGGACTTGTTGAATCAAATCGCCTGTTTCCACACTGTAGGGATTCTATGATTTTATTAAATCATATACCATAATTTTCCTTGGGTAAGTGTTTACCTTATAGGATTAATATTACAGTGGAGTTACTGCAGTTTTATTCCTTTAATATTCGCATCTGTTACAGCAAGACTATGCACACTGAGGAAAAGATTATTGACCCAGGGAGAATTGTGTTTCCCAAATGCAGTTGAAATTACATTGAATATAAATAAAGATAGTCAACAGAAGGTAACACAACTCCATTAAATGATTAATAGCCCAGAAATTCTACTCATGGATTTGCCACGTTCATAGCCATACTGCTTCTCATTCTCCTCTCCACACCTCTCTGTACTGCACTTTACTCATTTAAGACTATCCTTAAAACCTACCTTTTTGATTATGCTTTTTTTATTTGACCTCAGTATCCTTACATAGCTTGGTGTGATAACTATGATGGAGCACCTTCTGATATTTTGTTACCTTATGTTGTTGTCATAATAGAAACAAAGACTTTTTCAATGTAGAGAGCACAGTCCACACATAAGTGGACAAAATAATTGATAAAAATAATTGAGAATGAATAACATGTATGTTGAATTGGGAAGTAATGATAAATATTTGGTTTTAGAAATTGAACAATGAGTTAACTAGTTTGAAGGTGATGGAGTGCGCAATTAAGAAATGGAGCAGAAATTTACCTCTACTTTATAACTAAAGAGAAAGAGAGAGAGTAAAATGTGAAAGATTAGTGAATGCCATTCGTATTAATGGAATTGAAGGTGGGGTTATGGAGGGCAGAAGAAAATAGACATTTTAGGATGCAAACTGGATACAACAACAGCATTAAAATTGCACCATATCAAAGTAAACAAACATTGAATGAAAAGAAAAGTAGGTGTCAGCTAAATAGTTCCTTGACCCTGCCTGGCCTTCAATAAGTTAATTTTATTTTATTCATTCATGGGATGTGGGCATCGCTGTCTGGACCAGTATTTATTGCACATCCCCTGTTGCCCTTGAAAAGGTAGTGGTGATCTGCTCTCTTGAACCATTGCATTATGACTGAAAGCCTGTATCAACTTTACCTTTCTGCCTGTATTCCAGACTGACGAAAAATCTCTTCCTCATTTCAATTCTTGATAGCCTATATCATTATCCTGACAACTGGACTTTCTCGCTAGGGGAAGCAGCTGTTCAGCATCTACTGTCAAGCTATATAAAAATATTATATATTTCAATAAGAACTCCTATTTCATTCTTTAAAATTCCATAAAATATAAGCCCACTTATATTAATCTTTCTCATCTCAGGAATCAGCCTAGGGGACACTTGTTGCGAAAACTCAAAGACAAGTATACTCTTCCTGAGGCATGGAGACCTAACTTGCATACAATCTTTGGTGCAGGCACCAGAGCAATAAATAATTGCAACAAGACTTTTTAAATCTTAAACATTCTAAACCTCTTGCAACAATGGCTAGCATGTTATTGCTTTGAAAAGGGCCATATGGACTTCAGGAGAATAAATGTAAATAGAGAAAAATAGTGCATTTGAATGCCAGATAAAATATTACTGCACCAGAGGTCATGGTCTTCAGAGTGACATATTTGATAGAAAACTAATGAACAGAAAATAAAGAATTAGAATAACCTGATCACTTCAAAATTGGAAAACTGTAACTATCTGCAGGATTAGTGCTGGGGCCTCAACTATTTTTGATCTATACTACTAACTTGGATGAAGGGACTGATTGTATTGGATCCAATATTTGCTGATGGTATAAAGTTACATTTGGAGGAAAGTTGTGACGATAATACAAAGAGACTGTACAAGTATATAGATGGATTAGTTGAGTGGGCAAAAATTTGACAAACTAAGTATATTGTGGAGAATGAGAGGTTGACACTTTGGTAGGAAAAATAGAAAAGGAGAATATTATTTTACTGGAGACATGCTGCAGGAAGTGATGGTACAAAGGAACCTTAGTGCCCTTCTACATGAATCACAAAATGTCTGAGTGCAATTAGGAAGGAAACTAGAATGTTGGCAGATATTGCAGGGGCATGGTGAAAGTGTTGAGTTTGCACCTGGAGTATTATGTACAATTTTAGTTTCCTCGCTAAAGGAGAAATACATTGCATTCAATCAGTTCTGAAATAGCTTGTTATTCCTGCGAGGAGTCTTATAAGGAGAGGTTGAGTAGGTTGACCTTATACTTAACCAGAATATAGGAGAATTAGAGATAATCTTAGATTCAAAGAGTCACAGAGATGCACAGCACAGAAACAGACTCTTCGGTCCATCTCGTTCATGGACTTTGTCTATTTATCCTATCCATGCCCCTCATGATTTTATAAACCTCTATGAGGTCACCCTCAGCCTCCGACACTCCAGGGAAAACAGCCCCAGCCTATTCATCCTCTCACTGTAGCTAAAATCCTCCAACCCTGGTGTTTTAAAAAATTCTCAAGGTCAGGTTCGTAGGAGAGTAGTCTGACACAGAACAAACGACCAAGAGGCGAGTCTGCTAGAATATAAGTGTTTTATTCCCCGCAGCGTCGCCACAACCAGGTCTCGTACTTACAACGGGTCTGGTTTATACTCACTCTACATGTTACCGGAACTGGGAGCCGTCAGTTCTCGTAGAGCGGTTGCCAACAACCCACGCTCGGCGGTTAAACGTAACCCCGGAGCAGACTCACCGAACTGGAGACTTTTCCAGCTGATATACTCTTTTCCAGATATAAACATTCATGTGAACAGCAGAGCAAGGCTAAAAAACACATTCCATTCTGGTTACATACAGATAAGAAGATTCACACGGGGAGGTGTGTAATAAGATTCACACGGGACTAAGCAACACCTCCATTCCGGTTAGATTCACACATGTATTGGGACATAATTTTTAACCGTTTCACCACATTCCACTGCTTGGCCCAATACATGTGTTACATTATGATTCACACATGTATTGGGACATAATTTTACACCACACCTGGCAACATCCTTGTAAATCTTTTCTGAACCCTTTCAAGTTTCACAACCTCCTTCTGATAAGAAGGAGACCAGAATTGCACATAATATTCCAAAAGTGGCCTAATCAATGTCCTGTGCAGCCGCAACATGACCACTTAGTTCCTGTACTCAATACTCTGACCAATAAAGGAAAGCATACCAAATGACTTCTTCACGATCCTGTCTACTTGCGACTCTACTTTTAAGGAGCTATGAACCTGCACTCCAAGATCTCTTTGTTCAGCAACACTTACTATTAAGTGTATAAGTCCTGCTAAGATTTGCTTTCTCAAAATGCAGACTTTGCATTTATCTAAATTAAACTCCATCTGTCAATTCTCAGCCCATTGGCCCATCTTATCAAGATCCCATTGTAATCTGAGGTAACCTTCTTTGTTGTCTAGTCCACCTCCAATTTTGGTGTCAGCTGCAAACTTACTAACCATACCTCTTATGCTCACACCCAAATCATTTATATAAATGTCGAAAAGTAGTGGACTCAGCACTGATCCTTGTGGCACACCATTGTCATAGGCATCCAGTCTGAAAAACAACCTTCCACCACCACTCTTTGCCTTCTACCTTCGAGCAGGTTCTGTATCCAAATGGCTAGTTCTCCCTGAATTCCATGAGATCTAACCTTGCTAACCAGTCTCCCACGGAGAACTTTGTGAATGCCTTACTGAAGTCCATATAGATAATATCTACCACTCTGCCCTCATCAATCCTCTTTGTTACTTCTTCAAAAAACTCAATCAAGTTCGTGAGACATGATTTCCCATGCACAAAGCCATGTTGACTATCCCTAAGCAGTCGTTGCGTTTCTAAATCCTGTCCCTCAGGATTCCCTCGAACAACATGCCCACCAACAATGTCAGGATCACCAGTCTATAGGTCCCTGGCTTATCCTTACCACCTTTCTTAATTGTGGCACGACGTTAGCCAACCTCCTGTCTTCCAGCATCTCACCTGTGACTATCGACAATACAATTATCTCAGCAAGGGGCCCAGCAATCACCTCCCTAGCTTCCCACAGAATTCGAGGGTACACCAGATTAGGTCCTGGGGATTTATCCACTTTTATGCATTCCAAGACATCCAGCACTTCCTCCTCTGTAATATGGACATTTTTCAAGCTATCACCATTTAATTTTCAACATTTTACATCTTCCATGTCCTTCTCCACAATCAATACTGATGAAAATACTCGCTTGGTATCTCCTCCATTTCCTGTGGCTCCACACAAAGGCCTCGTTGCTGTTCTTTGAGGAGCCCTATTCTCTCCTTAGTTACCTTTTGTCCTTAATGTATTTGTAAAAACCCCTTGGATTCTCCTTAACCGTATTTGCCAAAGCTATTTCATGTCTCTTTTTTGACCTCCTGATTTCCCTCTTAAGTATACTCCTACTGCCTTTATACTCTTCTGAGGATTCACTCGATCTATCCTAACTATACCTAACATAGCTTCCTTCTTTTTGTTTACCAAATCCTCAATTTCTTTAGTCATCCAGCATTCCCTGCAACTACCAGCCTTTCCCTTCACCTTAACAGAAACATATTGTCTTTGGATTCTTCTTTTCTCATTTCTGAAGGCTTCCCTTTTTCCAGCCGTCCCTTTACCTGTGAACATCTGCCCCCAATCAGCTTTTGAAAGTTCTTGCCTGATACTGCCAAAATTGGCCTTCCTCCAATTTAGAAATTCAACTTTTAGATCTGGTCAATCCTTTTTCATCTCTACTTTGAAACTAATAGAATTATGGTCACTGGCCCCAAAGTGCTCCCCCACTGACACCACAGTCACCTGCCCTGCCTTATTTCCCAAGAGTAGGTCAAGTTTTGCACCTTCTCTAGTAGGTATATCCACATACTGAATCAAAAACTTTTCTTGTACACACTTAACAAATTCTTCTCCATCCAAATCCTTAACACTATGGAAGTTCCAGTCTATGTTTGGAAAGTTAAAATCTCGAACTAAAACCATCCTATTATTCTTACACATAACTGAGATCTCCTTACAAATTTGTTTCTCAATTTCCCACTGACTATTAGGGAGTCTATAATACAATCCCAATAAGATGATCATCTCTTTCTTATTTCTCAGTTCCACCCAAATAACTTCCTTGGATATATTTCCAGGAATATCCTCCCTCGGTACAGCTGTAATGCTATCCCTTATCAAAAATGCCACTCCCCTTCTTCTCTTGCCTCCCTTTCTGTCCTTCCTGTAGCATTTATATCCTGGAACATTAAGCTGCCAGTCCCGTCCATCCCTGAGTCATGTTTCTGTAATTGCTATGATATCCCAGTCCCATGTTCCGAACCATGCCCTGAATTCATCTGCCTTCCCTGTTAGGCTTCTTGCATTGAAATAAATCCAGTTTAATTTATCAGTCCTACCATGTTCTCTGCTTTGTCCCTGTCTGCCCTGACTGTTTGACTTGCTTCTTTTCTCAACTGGACCAGTCTCAGGTTGATCTCATTCCTCACTATCTCCCTGGGTCCCACAGCCCACCTTAATAGTTTAAATCCTCCTGAACAGTTCTAGTAAATCTCTTTTCCAATTCAGGTCAATCCATTCTTCTTGTACAGGTCACTTTTACGCCAGAAGAGATTCCAATGATCCAAAAATGTGAATCCTTCTCTCATACACCAGCTCCTCAACCATGCATTCATCTGCTTTATCCTCCTATTTCTATCCTCACTAGCTCGTGGCACTGGGAGTAATCCAGATATCACTACTCTCAAGGACCTCCTTTTTAAATTCCTGCCTCACTTTCTAAATTCTCCCTCCAGAATCTCATCTTTTTCCCTTCTCTGTTTGTTAATTTTCTTAGACACGCTCCAACATCCAGCGATACATGAATTCAATAACAAAGTCAGTAACTGCACAGGTTCACGACTATGTCAGTTAGCAGTGTGGCTTTCTTTCTCTCTCTTTCTCCCCTGCACTGACTTGACCATGTGCTGACTTTGTTTGTCCCTCTCCTTTTTAAGAGTGTCATTGTTTTGGTTTTTTTTTCTCCAAAGTTCCAAAACAATACAACAGCATATAAAACAGTAATTGCTGCTCTGGAATTCAAAGAAATCACCTCCAACATCTAAAATACCTCAAAATGGAGTAGCCTGTTACAGCCTTCCTGTCCTCCATCTTATTCTGAGGAGACTTGACAGGGTATATGCAGGCCATATGTTTCCTCTCGTTAGAAATCTAGAACTAATGCCATGATTCAACAAAATGGAGTTCTCCAATTGAGGATGGAGATGATAAAGAATTTCTAATCTCAGTGGAATTAACCATTGGTATTCTCTTCTGCACAGAGTAATGGAAACTGGGTTATTAAATATTTTAAATGCTGAGTTAAAGAATTTTTTTGATTGACAAAGACGTCAAAGGTTATGGAGGCAAAACAAAAAAGTGGAGTAAAGGCCAAAAAAGACATGATCATATGGAGTGGGGCAACAGGCTCAATGGACTATGTGGTCTACTTCTGCCTTGGTTAAGATACGATCTTAATGAATGTTTTCATGGCCTTAAATGGTTATCCACTGGTTTGTGGGTGGGCAACTGTCACCCTTCCACCCTCAGGCAGTTTGTACCAAAATGGCCCAGAGGAAAATGCAAGCTGTAAATAAGCTTTGACCGCTGGAAGTGGGAAATTGCTGGCCATTCTGCCACTGGTATTGCCTTCCTAGCTGAATGTGCTTCTTCAACACCTGATGTTTCTTTGCTCCTCACAAAATCTTTTCTAATCTCTACCTCTGTAAGACCCTCATTTACTTTTGCTAACCTCTTCCATTTCCCATTATTGCAGAAGATTTTAAAAATTGTTCTTCTTATTCTTGCTGGTATACTCTCAGAGTTTATTTTCTCTGTCTTTATCAATTTCTTAAGCCACTCTTTGCTCATTTGCAATAACTTTCCAATCACACATTTACTTATTTTTTGGTATTATTGACCAATATATTAAACCAATGTTATACTTAACTTTGCATAGTTAATTGTCTATAAAATCTGTCCCTTCCCAATACAGCCAACCAAAATTTGTCCAAATTGCTGCTCTACAAAGAAACCTTGATTCTTCAGCCTTATAAATTTAACCTTAACTGAACTTACCATCCTCATATTTACTATCTACTATCCTAGTTATATGACTGGCCAGGACACTTGTCTCCATCAAATAGAGAACTCTTATTAGAAGAGAATCAGCATGCATTGTCAACATATACTCTGAATTAATTCTGAAAAACAATCTAGATATATTGAAAATTCCACAGAAAATTGAGAAACACTGTAAGGTAGGCTAACACTGATTGAAGGTAATGAAAGAGAGAATAATAGGTGACTGTAAATCAGGTAGGTGTTTTTAATAAGTCCCTTGAAGCTAAATCCACGTTAGACACTGGAAAAGGGAAGCACCCAAAAACTTACCTTCGGATGAATCATATGGAATTGAGCCAGGTGATGAAAGTTAGATTTGTAAATAATCTAAAAAACATGTGATTGAAAAAGCAATGAGGAAGTTAAATGGAGGACAGCTATTGTAAAATAAGTATTGACAACCTCAAGGTGTTTCCATGGAACTGTAAAATTAAGTTGAGATGAGCTGTAAAATCTCTAAGTGTAATGGATATCAATTGTATTGCATGCTTGTAAAAATAAGACCTTGAACATTGAAGTATGAAGGAGGTTGGATGTGTTTGAGTTATAGCATTAACAACAAATATTGAAAATTACTTGGAGAAGGATGACTAAAAAGAAAAGCAATGAGGCTGATTATGACAGGAAATATAGTGGATGTGATTTTCGAGAATCATAACAAATTTTGGTGATGAATTTCTCTGTGCAGTATGGAATGAGTCTTGCTACCTTTCTTGCCAACAGCATTTATCTGTTGTGAAAATTGTGGGCTCGCTGCTCTTGCATTTGGACCTCAGAAAATCTAACCTATTCACAAAAAAGACAAACATACTGATGAAAATAGTCCTACAATTTGATTACATGTAGGGCAAGGCAAACATTTTTCTCAATTACTTGAGCTATTTCTCCATTATATCTAAGTAGAGAATCATGAAGCAAAATATATAAAGAAGAATTGAACAAGACAGCAATATGATCAATCCATACTTTTATTTTAATCTAGGCATTTAAAACACACACTTTGTTCGTAGTATTGAAGAAATGTTGCATGATTCTTGAACTGTAAAGTATGCAAACTAAAATATTAAATACATGATCGCTCAGATTATTTAAAAACATTGGAAATAAAGGTACTGCAGTGATTAAAATTTCAACAATCTGCAATTTCCTCAAAGGAACATGTATTTACATGGTATTAAGCCACACAAACAAAGGTTCCAGCATCTCTCCCATATCAGAAACTAGCTCAAAATATAAAGACAGATAGCTAAAGTTTCTGTAAATATATGAAATGAAGAAGAGTGGCTAAAGTAAACATTGGTCTTTTAGAGGATGAGAAGGGATATTTAGTAATGGGATATGAGGAATTGAACAGGTATTTTGTCGGTCTTCATAGTGGAAGACACAAATAACATGCCAGTAATTGACAAAGATGAAGGAAACAATCATTATCATGAAAGGGGTAATACTGAGCAAGCTAAAGAAGCTAAAGGTAGACAGGTTTCCTGGCTCTGATGGAATGCATCACAGGGTACTGAAAGAGATGGCAGGAGAAAAAGCAAATTCACTTGTGGTAATTTTCCAAAATTCACTGGACTCTAGGGCAGTTCTGGGAGATTGGGAAACAGCAAATGTGACTGTTAAAAATGAGATAGACAAAAGATGGGGAATTATAGTCTGGTTAGCTTAACTTCTGTAATGGGGAAAATGCTTGAGTCTATTCTCAAGGAAGAAATAGCCAGATATCTAGATAGAATTGTCCCATTGGACAGACATAGCATGGGTTCATGAAGGACAGGTCATGCTTAACTAATTTACTGGAAATCTATGAAGACATTTCAAGCATTGGTGGACAATGGGGACCCAGTAGGTGTGGTGTATCTATATTTCTAAAAGGCATTCGACACGCTGCCGCAGAAAAGGCTGCTGCATAAAGTAAAGATGCAAGGCGTTATAGGCAATGTATTACATGGATAGTGGATTGGTTAAGTAACAGGAAGCAAAGAGTGGAGATAAATGAGTGCTTTTTTGACTGGCAATCAGTGACTAGTGGTATGCTCTAAAGTCAAATCTCTAAATCAGAGCATGCTCTCTTCACTCCAATTGTGGAACCATGGAGTGCATGTGGAGGTAGTGGGAGGAGGAGAAAGAAAAAACATATTGGACACTTTAGTAATATAGGTTTAAGAATTTATACATAAATGTTGTTGATTGTAACTTTCATGCAATTGCTTTTGAGCCTCTCTGTGCAGATACTCAGCATAGTATCACATCTGGCAGCAGATCATGGCCATCTAGGAGGCTTCATGGATTGAGGCTTGCACACAAAACTTACGGTATCAACTACAATCAGGTGGGAACAACATATACATATGGCTCAGTGACACTTTTAGCTGTCCTGGATGATGATCTTTAATGTTTGATTCAAAGCTGTAGCTGCCAATGAATGTCCAATGCTGGCTGTGCCAGGGAGCTGTTATCTACAATTGGGAGGGATGGGGGGCAATGGTGTCGGACAGCCAGGGAGTATTGCTTCCAGCAGGCCATTGCATTCGATTGTTTAGGGCTGCATGACTGATGTTGCTCCCCTTTAAAATGCCCTCTTAATGGTCTAAACTACAACCTTGATTCACTTACCCTGTCCACTCTGTGTGGTCACAGCTATTTCCCTCTCCAATTTCCAGCACAACGGAAGATGAGTGGCCAGCTGTTTCAAGCCTCAAGCCTCAAGCCTCAGCCTGGCATTATCAATCAGCTCCCAAATAGCTACATCCTCTTCCCAGTAGACCATCCCATCAACGCCATAGGATTCACATTTCCCTGAGTCTCTGCCCAACCTATTGAAAAATATTCCTACATTTGCGTACCTTCCTACCCAGAGCCTGCCATATGCCTGGTGTTGCCCCTCAAATTTCCTCTCTTGAAGCCAGTGTGTTAGTGGCCATTAACAGCAAGCCCCTCCCCCCCCACCCCAACCCCACTCCCAGTACTTCATTACACCCTTCCCAGCCACGATCTAGAGTATTGCCTCTTTCAAAATCCAACTGGCCCCCTTCACGATTGCACTGTGCCCTTGACAAGAGCCTGCAGCCTTCCATTCTGAACACTAAAATGCTAAAAACAGTGAAGTAGCTGCAGCTATTATTTCACACTCATGACAGCCACCTCACTACCTCAACTCCTTTTCCCTTTTCTCTTCAGTTTCTGAGACTGGATCTGATGGACTGACCGTGACTTACTCCTGGATTGACGTGCCCAGGCCCCTGACTATGGCTGAACATCTGCTCTATCACATTAGCCGTATTGAACCCAATGTGGGGGTAAATTACTGCAGATACTGAAATCTGTACGGAAAAATAAAAATGCTGGAGATCACAGCAGGTCAGACAGCATCCACGGAGAGAAAGCAAGCTAATAAGTGTGGAGGGGGCAGCACTTATGCAATTGTGTTGGTGGGAAGGGTGAGTTGGAATGCTGGAGGAGAAAGGATTTGGATAGTTCAGATTAAGTGATCAAAATGTGACAGTGGCAGAACAATATAATGTCTAACAGCCAGACTGGAAAAAACAGAGTCCCACTGGAGTAGGGGAAGGGGAGAGAGATTGACAGAGAATGTAACAAGGAGAAAGTGAGGACTGCAGGTGCTGGAGATCAGAGCTGAAAATGTGTTGCTGGAAAAGCGCAGCAGGTCAGGCAGCATCCAAAGAGCAGGAGAATCGACGTTTTGGGCATGAGCCCTTCTTCAGGAATGAGGCTCATTCATGAAGAAGGGCTCATGCCCAAAACGTCGATTCTCCTGTTCCTTGGATGCTGCCTGACCTGCTGCGCTTTTCCAGCAACACATTTTCAGAGAATGTAACAAACAAAATTAAAAGAAAGGGATGGAATGGGTTCACAGTTTTGAAGGTGTTGAACTCAATATTGTGCCCAGAAGGTTGTCAAGTCCCTAATTTGAAGATGAGACATTGTATGAGACATATGGTACCGCGACTCGTGGTTCGGCACAGACGGGTAGTGAACAGCGGTGTAAGAGCCTAGAGTCCTTCATTATTGAGTGTAGAGGAATTCGGCTGGCCAGACGTAAGTATTTTAATAGCATTTGGTTTTCCTCTCACTCAAGTGGTGTCCGACCTGACCCCTCACTGTTTATTTTCAAGTCCAGCCCAAAAGGATCGGTCTTAGCAAGGATAGGGTCTGGGGGATCCTGCATAAAAAGGGAGGAGAAATTAACTGATGTTGGGAGATTTTTATACTTACTGACAGCAGTTTCCAGGATTATTCAGCGATTTCAGGGCTGTTTGGCTCCGGGACTTTTATTTGGGCGGACAGCGGTTTCTGGGGTCATTGGACTCCGAAACAAAATTTTTTAACTTTAAGTCGTTTATTTTGGTGGACGGCAATTTCCGGAGTTGTTAGACTCCTAGGCGAAGTTTTTGTTTTAACTTTGAGTCTTTTGTTGAAATGGGCGGCGGTTTCCAGGGTTATTTGGCTCCGGGACTTTTATTTTGGCGGGCGGCAGTTTCCAAAAATTGCCGAACTCAGAGGAATGTTGAACTCCAATCTCTCAACCCTCACTGATTTCCGGTGTTGTAAAAAAACTCCGATCTCTTAACCCTCGTTGATTTCCGGAGTTGTTGAACTCCAAGCTTTCAACCCTTATCAATTTCCCAAGTTGTTGAACTCCGAGTTTTTGGATCCTCAGCTCCAGTTTTCGCTGTGGTTCACTGCAGCATTACAACACCCAATCTCTACCTCTTTATAACTTGTACATTGTCTATATTTGACACTTTCCTTCCTTTCCTTGAACTCTCTGACTCCATTTCGGGGAATAAACTATCCACTGCCATCAACTACAAAACCACTGACTCCCATAGCTACCTTCACTACATCTTTTCCCACCAAATTCTCCCAGTTCCTTCATCTACATCTCATCTGTTCAGATGATGCCACCATCCAAAATAGCACTGCTGACATGACTTCCTTCTTCCATAACTGGTTTCCCACCCAATATAATTGACAGGGCACTCAACCACATCAGACCTTGCCCCTTCCCATCACTCACAACAGCATGATTGGGTCCCCCTTGTCCTCATTTTTTATCCCACCAGCCTCCATATTCAAGGATTATTCTCCACCATTTCAGACAACTCAAGCAGAATGTCACCACCAAACACACCTTTCCCCCACATTCCCCCATCTGCATTTCACAGGGATTATTCCCTCCAGGATATTCTAGTCCATTCCTCAATCACCAACACTTCCCAACCTTCCCACTGCACCTTCCCAAGTAACAGAAGGTGCAACACCTGGTCTTCCACTTTCTTCCTGCTCACCACCCAAGGACCCAAACAGCCTTTTCAGGTGAAGCAGCATTTCATCTGTACTTCTTCCAATCTTGTGTATTATATTTGCTGCTCCCAATGTGGCCTACTCTACACTGGGAAAACCAAAAGTAGACTGGGTGACCGCTTTGCAGAACACTCCAGTATTTGCACAAGCATGACCCCGACTTTCCCATAGTTGGTCATTTTGACACAGCGTCCTGCTCGTATGCACATTTCTCTGTCCTCAGTATGCTACAATGATCCAGCGAATCACATCACAAACTGGAGGAGCAACTTCTCACCTTCAGACTAGGCACTTTACAACCATCTGGTCTCAATATTGAGTTCAACACCTTCAAATTGTGAACCCATTTTGCCCTTTCTTTTAGATTTGTTCATTACATTCTCTGCCATCTTCTGTCCCAATCCCCACCCCAGTGGGACTGTTTGTTCTTTCCAGTCTGGCAGTTATAGACACACCATTGTTCTGCAATTCTCACATACCCATCATTTATTCTGAACTATCCACGTCCTTTCTCCTCCAACACTCCAACTCACCCTTCCTCCCACTTTTGCATAAATACTGCCCCTCCACACTTCACTTCAGCTCTGATGAAGAATCATCTAGACTCAAAACATTAGCTTGCGTTCTCTCCATGGATGCTGCCTAACCTGCTATGATAGCCAGCATTTTTGTTTTCAGCTGTATTGAAACTCCTGACCAAGAACTCCCATATACTGTGACCAATCACCTGGAATAGAATGGGATGCTAGCCTTGACTTACTGTGCTGGGAAGCCTGACTGACGGTGCCTCTGTGGAATTAATCGAGGATTATTCTCCTTAGAGTTGGGTACTTGGCTGCCTGCTTGCAACACATGTAATGTATTTGTTGTATTAGCAATTGGCAAATGAAGCAGGTGCGAGATTAATGTATAGCAAGATGTGCATCACCTAGACTGAGGACTGCTGAGCAGACATGCTGTCTGGCTATGTGACTGTGCTAATTGGCACACTAGTTCAAGGAAGGCAGTGGTGCTATGAGCAAGCAAATAGTGCTAAATGAGCAAGTAATGGGAGGGCAAATGAGCATCTCTGGGATGCAACCTAATCCAGTCTGTCCTGGTATGCAGTGTCTCCACTGCAGTGTTTCAATGCTTTTTAATGGTGCACCCTCCAATGCAAGTTTGTGCTTCTAGTTCACACTGCCAGTTAATAATAGAAGTGCCAAGATGGTCAGATGGAGAGACAGGTGTCAGAAACCAATGCCCATGGAGAAGGAGAGAGGGAGGCTGGTGCCCATATATACTGGTATTCTGAGCTGTTGCATACATCATAGAGATGACTTTAAGCATGCAGCACGCTGATATTCTGTTTTCCTTACAAATTTATATGGTAACATGAGAGTGTGATTGGGAAATGGAAATCAATTTGGATTTTATAGGGAAACGACCATTTTATGCTTCACTGAATTTAGTTATAATAACATAATCAAAGTAATATTTATTGGTTAATCTAATATAGAATTCTTCTTATCCATTGCCAATGTAGACTTTTCACTTTAGCAACATGTGATTTTGCTTGGTTTCATTTGACAAAGAAATACTCCATGGGATTGTGAACAGAGTGAAGACAATAACCTAACATTTAGAGTTACAGCTGTAAGACTGGGGAGATATCTGTTTAGTTTCAGATCCAGACTTGGATGATATGCTCTCAACTTGTTAGCCCTTATCAAAAAATCATAACCACAGTGGTGTACTGATATTCATACTGGTATATTAGAAGTACAGCAAAATATTAAATATAATTTTCTTTACTACATTTAACTTTGTAATAATGTATTTAAGTTTGAAGCAACATATTTATTTGTCGAAATTAGTATACTTCCTGATTTCTGTAATCTGTTTCCAAGCATTCAAAACCACAGAAGCAAAATCAGAGAAAAGCAAAATATCACTGAAAAGTAGATGTCTAACTAATGGGAAGTTCACCAATTAGGCAACATTGCGATTTGAGCTCAAGGTTATTAATCTTTGGGTTCTGATTAAACATGCCTCCCTCTTTCTTTAACAAAGAGGCAAAGGATATTTATCTTAGTGCTGTGACCACAACTAAAATTTAATGAAGAGGACGGACTTGCAGATAACTGAAAATTTAAATAACCAGTCAGGAGATAGTGGGAAATGATATCAAACAAATCGCCATTACCATAAAAGAGATTGATCGTGTGTCCCTCAAACCAAAATTAAACCAAGAATTGCAGATGCTGGAGATCTGAAACAAAAACAGAAATTGCTGGAGACACTCAGCATGTCTGGCAGCATTTGTGAGAAGAAAGCAGACATTTTGAGTCAAATGACTCTTCATCAGCGTTCTACCAGACCTGCTAAGTTTCTCCAGCAATTTCTGCTTTGTTTCCTAAATCAATTAGCAATAGGTCTCACTTAGTCTAAGCCAATCAGAATGTAATGATGTAATTGAGCATGCTGTGGATTACGGCTTGGAAAGAGTTAATAATCAAAAGCATACAATAACAAACAAGTGCTTCAAAATGCATGAAGTTATCGTGCTTCCAATAGGGAATGGAAGATCCTTGAGGCACTGGAGAGAGATTGAGAAACCAAGTGTAGACCTGTGCTATAACCTGACCCAGAAAGTTAAAACTCACACAACACCGGGTTATAGTCCAAGAAGTTTATTTAAAAATACTAGCTTTTGGAGCGCTGCTCCTTCATCAGGTAGCTGTCTGATGCAGCTACCTGATGAAGGAGCAGCACTCCGAAAGCTAGTACTTCCAAAAAAACTTGTTGGACTAGAACCTGATGTTGTGTGTTTTTTTAACTTTGTCCAATACTGGCAACTCCACATCTTGGCTGACCCAGAAAATGAGAGCTGAAGTAACTTGCTGCCCTGCTCTAATAGGTATTATTTATAAAATGAATAATGTTTACTGAATTACTGTAGTAGGCTGTCTCCTGTTGCCATTGTAGTGAAAGTCTCAAATGAGCAAGTTAAGATAGAATTTGAGTTTTAAGTTATATAAAATGCCAAAAAGTTAGAAGTTGGGAGGTTGAATATTAATAAAAACCAAAAGAACAGTGGATGCTGTAAATCAGAAACAAAAACTGAAGGAAAAGCTCAACAGATCTGGGAAGCAGTTGTGAGGAAGAGTCACCAGACTTGAAATGTTAACTTTAATATCTCTTCACAGATGCTGTCAGATCTGCTGAGTTTTTCCAGCAACTTCTGTTTTGTGAATATTAATGAAATGGATTGTGGTGTTAACAACATGTTTAACAAATGTTAAGTCTTGTCAATTGGCAGTTTTCTTTGCCTAGTAAGAATCTTTCCACACCACTCGAGAAAAGCATAGAAGATGGAGTGACATGACCTTGATGACTTTGCCAGACTTCTTGCCCGATTCTACCATACATCTCACCTTAGCCCAAGTTATTGACACCTTATTAAGATGCTGCTTTGTGTTTCAGTTCAATTGATTGTTGCTGACATTTCTATCCCAATTCCTCATTTCTTCCAACTGTATGGAAGTTAGACAAACAAATTAATTTTGGAGCATTTTTAAAAAAAATACACTATGCGCCCACTGGCTTTCAGCGCAGATATCTCTTTAAATTGGACTTGCACCTCAGTATTTCCACTTCTCTCATTAGACAGGCATCAGACCAAAGCCGCAGACAGCAAGGAATAATTATTTAAATGAGCTGAAAATCGGGTGCAGTCAGCTCTGTATGCTGCTGGCTAGCTTTGCACCAGCAGTGAGGCAGAAAAAAAACAAATCTCAGCCTGAAGCAGAAAATAAGTCTTTCAATGCCAAAATAAATTTATTTCTGCATAAATTTGAGATGAGAAACATAGACTGTTTCCTTTACTGCATTTGGAATATTATATTTAATATTGTATAAATCAGCTCAAATAGAGTTTTTTCAGTATTGCTAGAAATGCTTGAATATAATGGAAAGAATTGAAAACTGAACATTTACGTTATGATACTTTCTGCAAAATGTGCTTAGAAACCTGTACCTGTTTTGCTTAACAACATAATTTAATTTTTTATTGATTTAGACAAGAATTAAAACTACATAATAATCAGGCTTCGCGGTGTATCAAGTAGCCTTTTAACCCGAGAAGGGCCACTAACGAAATCAAGACTCCATGGTTCAGACCAGATTCTTTTCCCTCTTGGTCCTCATTCTCCTTTTTGAGGGAATGACTCCTCCCTGAATTCATCCATATTGACAAGGAAATCTGAAAATGTGGTGAGCACGAATAAGGTATTACCAGATGGCCTGGAGAACAGTTTCTGACAGTCAGCTGAGAATATCAAGGTTACTGGGTGTGATCATAATTAATGAAGTTGTGGAGGAAGGAAGCTGGCTCAGGAGAGGCCCTTGAATTCCATGTAGTCGTGGCCCAGCATTCATGGCTCAAATGAAAAGCTTAAAAGAAGATAAAATCAGTTTATACAACTGGCTTGCTTATAGTTCTGCTGCTTTCATTTGTTACCCATTTTTAGTTGCGAGGCAAAGGCATTGTAATGATACTGGGGCCTGATTGACATCATCAGACACTGATCTTTGAGAATCCGTGAGATTATAACCTATTTGACAATGTGTCAAAAATGCCTGTTAAATCATGGATGTGTGAATGTGATACAAACATGGTTGTTACTATATCACCACAATGGCTCAGTGCTAGTACTGCTGCCTCAGCACTGGATTCAATTCCACACTCGGGTGACTGGCTGTGTGGAGATTGCACATTCTCCCCATGTCTGCATGTGTTTGCGTCAAAGCTCTGGCTTCCTCCCACAGTTCAATGATGTGTAGGTTAATTGGATTGGCCATGCTAAATTTGCCATGTGTTGTCTAGGGATGTGCAGGTAAATGGATTAGCCATAGATAATGTGGGGTAATGGTGATAGGGTGGGGGTTTGGGTTTGGATAGGATGTTCTGCAGAGGATCAGTGCAGATTCAATGGGCCAAATGGCCTCTTCCCACATTTTAGGGATTCTAAGAACATTGTTTCTATCATGGTCTCTGAAAGGAGTTGCTGATTCACTAACACCAAACTACTTTCATTACCAATTACCTTTGTTTGAATTAACTGCAGAATAGCTTGAAATTTATGAGAACATGTTTTAACCCATTTGTCATGCTTTGTCAATTATAATGATGACTGTTCAGTAAATATAAATGCATTTGTTTATTTACTTGTTTGGCACATTCTACCATTCTGTTCCTTCTGTTACATTTTCGGCCAACTCTAGCCGAAGGCAGAACCATGTAATCAATGGCCTTTACAGAAAAGCACAAACAACAAAAGCATTTTACAATACAATGGACCCAGTGACAAAAGGCCAACTGCATAATACAAAACAGTCCAGTATTTATATAACAGCTTCTTGGAAAGCTGCCAAGATTAAGGTTAAATAGTAGTATTTCATCCCTACCATGCTGATCACCTATTGGGAGATAGTTGTTAGAAATTGCTTTGCTGAGTGGAAGTGCCATGCCGAACTTATCATTTAGTAAACAAGAGGTAGACAGGTATATGTTAACTGTGTTTTGAATGTATTAACTGTGAGTGATTACAAGCCACACCAACTTAATAAGCACAATGATTTTCCAGTTTCTAGATAGTTATAGACTAGACGTAGCCTGAAAAATGAGTAACGGGATCTCTTGGACATCCCAATTCACTGGCTACATGATAATTGCCCAAGGAGTTGAAACTTACAATGGAGTAATTACTTGGTGTCTGGAACTTACCAAAACCCTCAGACTTCATAGAGTTCTGACTTACTTAATAGATAGCCAGGAAAGGTTAGAGGGATTTAAACCTGTGTTAACTCTTGATTAACTGTACATCTGACAACCCCAAATCTCTATTCACCGCCAACATCCTGACAAATCTCAGTGGACAGTCAACTTCCACTTTCATATCCAGACATCTTCTCCATCAGGCCTCATTCCCCATAGAGTTCCCCCTGGGCCCCCCTCACCTGCCTCCTCCACAGTCATCCAACCATCCACACAGACACCCAATCACTCTCAAATCCCCATAGAAACACAACCAGACTCACAGGCATTCTCCCTCACACCAACCTCTGCACTCCCATCTTCCACCTTCTCCGCTGCTCCCTCCAACCACCCTCAAGGTCTCTTCCACCCAACAGACAACAGACTGTGCCCCTCCCGCTCTCAAAGAACCCAACTATCCATGCCAGGGATGCCTGACTAACCTTGGACATCAATGTACTACCTGTCCACAATGATTTACACTACTGTCTCACCCATATATCTGCCATCTGCATGTCTTTGTCTCTTGGCACCCTACCATCTCACTCATCTGCCATCCTTTTACCTATCAACCTGACACCCCATTCCTTCAGCTGTCTGAACACTTTGTATTCCTATACCTGAGCACCCTACCTGCTAGCCCCACAGCCAATTGATATCCTGAAATCCTACATTCCTCAAATATCTGACATGTAGATACTTTCACCAATCTGCCAACCTACCTGACCCCTCCCATCCACCTGCCACCAGACTCAAAAACCCATGTTCCATTCTACCACCACACCCACCTTATATCCTACCCCTCATCCACCTGGTAACTATAACTTCCACCATTACATTCTGTCACTCTCTGTCAAAGTGGCTTTGGGACCTTTAAGTAAGGAATATGGTGACAATTGCCATAAAAAGGGGAATGGTTTCAGCAACTATCCTCACTACTGCTGCCTGAATGGTTTTACTGGACTACTTCTGTTATAAAGACTCCCAACTGTAAGTACATCTGGAAAACCCCCAAAAATGAGATTTTGTGTAAACTGCGTCAGAAATATGATTTCTACAAAATTAGTAATATATTACTTGGCCAAACACGAATGGGTCAAAGATATGTCTCTGTTAAGGAAACATTTGATGATAGAAGCTTATATTATGGAGACATGGGAAGTACTGCATATTTGTAATGGGCAATTTTAACTCTATCCATCCAAAGGTTGCAGTTAAAGTTGGCCAGGTGGCTAACATCTATGTCCTGATATCATCATCTTATATCTTAACTTGATCTTATGGATAAGGAGTAAAAACATCTGGTTAAAGCTGTAGGATTCCTTCTTTAAATAATGAGATTGGTAGCATCAGACCCCAACTGCAATTTAATGTTGGCTTGAATGGGGCTGAAACTGATGAAGGGATTCTGTCTCTGATTCATTCTTGTGGAGGTATGATCAGCTAACATAAACATGTCTGCGTCTTGCTTACTAAATAATAGTTAGGCATGGCACTTCTGCTCAGCAAAGCAATTTCAACAGCTATATCCCAGTAGGTGATCACGTGGAAGGGCTGAAATATTGCCATTTAACCTTGGTCCTGGCAGCTGTCCAAGCAACGGTTATATAAATACTGGACTGTTTTATATTAAGCAGCTGGTCTTTTGTCACTGGATCTGCTGCATTATAAAATGCTTTAGATGTTTCTACTTTTCCTATAAAGGTTATTGATTATGTGATTCTAGTTTCAGCTAGAATTGGCTGAAAACCTTAAGAAAGGAATATAATGTTACAATATATTAAACATATAAGTGGACAAACAGTTATAATTGGCTGGGCTATCTACCTGCAGATGGCGGCAGCCACTAAGAGCCTAATTAATGAATGAATGATTTTATTGTTCCATATATCTTGAAGATACAGTGGAAACTGTTTTGTCGGCACAATCCAGTAGACCAGTTAGCCTCCTGATTCTAACATCATCAGGGACTTATTTAAGGTGCCTGGAAGCAAGCACTCAGCAGTGCTACAGGCAGGACTAGAGACCCTTCAGATCTGCCTGTGCACATGAGGAGACAAATGCTATTCTTTAGAAGAGGGGTGTACACGTTCCACATTGCCGACTAGGCTGCAAGAATTTTTTTTAATTACATTTTTTTTAGCTGCCGTGAGATAATGGTACATTCTTGGTACATTCTCCTTTACTTAGCTTTCACTGTATCCTGCTACTCCTTTCCAGCTCAGAAATTCTGATTAGATTTATTTTATAAATTTAATTTATAAATCTATTTATAAATCTATATTGCTCTAGTCAGTGACAATAAAGAAATTTCAAACTCAAATATTTTGTGCAGCATTGTCCTGCTTTTTAAATTGTTTTCTATAGCTTTTCCAAATGTAACAGGTCAGAGTGTTTGATTTTCAACTCTGAGACAAAGATAATCTAAACCATTGATGTCCCGAATGTCTGTTGTCCATGCTTTTTGACAGCAGATGTTCTTCTGCTGGATAGATTTACACCCACATATAATCTGTCAAAGCAGACGTATACAATAAAGCAGAGAAGACTGACTATATATTGCACATAACATCTTTCCTTACATTTCAGTTACTTTTCTTTATTGCAGTCTCAAAATTGTGTCTCTTATTCAGTTTACACACTCTTGCAATGCTATCTATCTAATATAAATGTACAGTGCAGTGCACTTCAGTTCCAATTCAGCAACAATATGCTCATGTGCAGCATCAGGTATGAAGTTTTAGACTTACCTGTCCAAGCAAAAAGAAAATACCCTTCCACACAATAGCCTTAATACAATGCATCAAAAGACTAAGAAGTCGTGTCACATTGACATGCTACATTTCTTTAGCTCATCCAGTGCTCCAGTTAATCAGTCTCAGCAGTATGAAAGTACAATTGGCTTTCAAAAACTATTTAAGAGCCACTGGCTGAAAAGTCCAGTCAAAAATATTAAAGAGGAATATTAAAGTTTGGTTGCCTGTAATGTTTGTTGTGCAGACGGTAAGCTATCTGCCACGTTTGCAGTACTATTGGCAATTATTACATGAAAACAACAGCAGTTTTAAAAGGGAGAAGAGCAGACAAAGGAAGCACATGGTGAGGACAGTGCAGGAGAGAGAGACAGAGAGAGAACCTGCACAGTTTCCACCTTTGCTGATTGATTTCGTGTATCGCTGGACATCGGAGTGCATCTGGGAAAATTAACAAACAGTGAAATTCACAACTAATCTTGGAGGAACTGTTGGGCGAAGTTCACAGCACAGAATCAGATAAGTTATTTGTTGTTTTAAGTCTGTCCAAGAGAAAGGCGACAGTAGTGAGTATAGTGGATTCTTTCTTGAGTATATGTTTTTGGAGATAAGTCTCTTGATTAAACTTAAAATATAAGCCATAGCTACTCATTTAACCTGGGGCAGTGTTTGTAGAGGAATAAGACGGTATCATCTTCTGGGTCTGTAGATTGTGAAGGAGCAAAAATGGCCTTTGCAGTGATATGTACTTCTTGTCAGATGTGAGTTTAAAGAGAGTTTAAGGTTTATTGCGGATTATATCTGCCATAAATGCTGTTGGATGTGAATCTTATCAGATCGAGTGGATCGGTTGGAGAGACAGATAGAAGCGATGAGGAATTTGCAACAGCAACAGTGTGTGATGGATAGCAGTTATAGGAAGAGGGGAAAGTCTCAGATACAGTCACATAGATGGGTTAACTCCAGGAAGGGTAAGAGAGGTAGGCAGCTAGTGCAGGAATCTTTTGTGGATATACCCATTTCAAACAGGTATGCTGTTTTGGAAAATGTAGGGGGTGATGGATTCTCAGGGGAACATAGCACAAACAGCTAAGTTTCTGATATGGAGACTGACTCTAATGCAACGAGGAGTACGTCGGCTTCCAAGAGATCAATTGTGTTAGGGGATTCTGTAGTCAGAGGTACAGACAGACGTTTCTGTGGCCAGCAGAGAAAAAGCAGAATGGTGTGTTGTTTCCCTGGTGCCAGGATCAAGGATGTCTCATAGAGGGTGTAGAATGTTCTCATGGGGGAGAGGGGCCAGCAGGAGGTCATTGTCCACTTTGGAACCAATGATACAGGAAGGGAAAAGGTTGAGATTCTGAAGGGAGATTTCAGAGAGTTAGGCAGGAATTTAAAAAGGAGGTCCTCAAGGGTAGTAATATCTGGATTACTCCCAGTGTTACGAGCTAGTGAGGGCAGGAATAGGAGGATAGAGCAGATGAATGCAGGGCTGAGGAGCTGGTGTATGGGAGAAGGATTCACATTTTTGGACCATTGGAATCTCTTTTGGGGTAGAAGTGACCTGTACAAGAAGGACGGATTGCACCTAAATTGGAAGAGGACTAATATATTGGCAGGGAAATTTGCTAGACCTGCTTGGGAGGATTTAAACGAGTAAAGTGGCGGGGGTGGGACCCAGGGAGATAGTGAGGAAAGAGATCGATCTGAGACGGGTACAGCTGAGAACAGAAGTGAGTCAAACAGTCAGGGCAGGCAGGGACAAGGTAGGACTAATAAATTAAACTGCATTTATTTCAATGCAAGAGGCCTAACAGGGAAGGCAGATGAACTCAGGGCATGGTTAGGAACATGAGACTGGGATATCATAGCAATTA